>NC_089745.1:2233417-2238417 GCF_040412425.1 Macrobrachium rosenbergii | reverse complement strand
TATGACAAAACAACAAACAGGTGATTTGCATGTTTGGCAAACACCGAATGGGAAACCGAACTGTAGTTTAGAGAATGTGTTTAGGTTCGGAGAATGTGCTTAGCAGTTACAGAGACTCAAGTGGTTGTAATTTGGTGCTTCGACAGGCGTTTTGCAACGGTGTGTCTGCATATACAGGTTGCTCTTGCAATATGCAGTTGCATTGACGGCATTTTTTAAAAAGTAAGTTTATGTATATATTTTTGTCGAAGGATTCGGTTTCCTTCAGTAACTTTGTTTCCATCAATGATGTGAACTTATTAATTTTCTTGTTATCATCATTCTTTGAAATGTGTAAGTATTCATATCAGACAGTCACATGTCGTAAGCATTTTGTGTTTCCAAGTATTACTATGCTTTCTGAAACCGCATTTATGCGTATAAACTATGTACATCCGCATAAACAATGCACACACAAACATACGGTGGGCATATATAACATTCACACACCCGACATGTAAAAGTGGTATAAGGAGAGAGAGAGAGAGTTACCTTTATTTATGGCAAGATCAAACTTCTCAAAAATGGATAAATCACCAGGGAAGTTGTAATCAAATTATAGATATATACAAATCACCGTACATCAGAAAAAGACAATATCAGAAATTAGAAAAAAAAAAAAAAAAAAAAATATATATATATATATATATATATATATATATATGAGAGAGAGAGAGAGAGAGAGAGAGAGGAGACCCTATATATATATATATATATATCCAGACTTACCTCATGTGCACTGGTAGAAACAAAGCTGTACAATAACGTACCTGGAAAGAGAAAAATGTTTGTTTATACATAAATCAAATGAGGGCATTGATAATAATAATAATAATAATAATAATAATAATAATAATAATAATAATAATAATAACAACATTTTCTTCAGTTATCAATAATAACTCTCCCGATGACTTCATAAGTTTTCCTGTTTTCCCCATCATCTATTTCCTTATTCTTTCCTTATCTACTATTCTGTCCATCCTTCCTAGTTCCCTTTTACACCATTGCATCGGACTAATTGTTTCTCTTCCCTTTTCCAATTCCCAGTTACCTTTATATCTGCAATTTCCTCTGCCCTTTCACAACCCCTTTTACAAACTTCCCTCTTCTCCTTCCTCTTCCATTTCCCATCCCATATTCACTTTCCCCCCACACCCTATTCGCCGTGACGCAATCTCTCTCTTTCTCTCTCTCTCCCAGCTTCCGAAGCCTTAATCTATATTTCCTCTCACATCCATCACCCACCTGCAGAAACAAAAGATCTCTTCCTGGCAAGCCTTTTCCCCTTCTCTCTCTCTCTCTCTCTCTCTCTCTCTCTCTCTCTCTTCTTCTTCTTCTTCTTCTTCTTCTTCTTCTTCTTGTCTCTCCCCAAGGTTCTGTCATTCGCTGGTCATTTTTAAGCGGAATATCTTATATTTACCACACATTCCATTTGTACCTTCGTTGTGCCACTTGAGTGCACTAAACAATTTTTATTTTAAGTTGGTGAATTAAATCACTTTTCTGCTTTACCCATTCAGACCTGCTGTCCCATGTCTGATGCCTTCTTTTCAGATTCAAATAGATCAAACTATTACGATTTTTTTACTAAGAAGTGCATGGTCAGGAAGACGAACATTTTTCTTAATATATATTTTTGTAATTCGCCTTGATATGTAGTTATGGCTTTTACACACACACACACACACACACACACACACACACACACACACACACACATATATATATATATATATATATATATATATATATATATATATATATATATATATATATATATATATATATATATGTATATATATATATATATATATATATATATATATATATATATATTCAGCATGTGCTTTTTCCTTTAAGAAGTGGGGGGGGAGAACGCCAAAAAGTATATCACCTTCTCTCAGTACCTCTTCTAAAAATAATTAACCCGAGCGTGAGAGAGAGAGAGAGAGAGAGAGAGAGAGATAACCATCCTTACATGTTCAATACTGCAATTACACACAATAAAAATACCAAGTGGATAAATGGAAGTCGTTCTGACGACATAACAATAAAAAAAAGACCAAAACGTGAGAAAAATTGAGGTCGAACCCAGACGGGCATTATGAGATGAAGAGTTCACCATAGTTTAGAAATATCATTTCGACACTTCCCGTCTTTAACAATTACGTATTATGAAAGTTCTGTCACATTCGGTTTCTGGTCACACGTCGTAAGATTATGGTGCGCTATTTTAACAGGGATCCACATCCGGCCTCAAAGTCTTTCATGTACATTTGAACAAATCAGTGATTGTTATCGCAGGCTTTTATATGCTCATGAACATTTAGGCACACTCAGAGGGCCATTTGAACAAATCAGTGATTGTTATCGCAGGCTTTTATATGCTCATGAACATTTAGGCACACTCAGAGGGCCATTTGAACAAATCAGTGATTGTTATCGCAGGCTTTTATATGCTCATGAACATTTAGAACTCAGAGGCCATTTGAACAAATCAGTGATTGTTATCGCAGGCTTTTATATGCTCATGAACATTTAGGCACACTCAGAGGACCACTTTGAACATATCACTGAATGTTACCGAAGCTTTTTCATTTGGTCATGGACATTTAAGCACAGAGATGAACATTTTGAACAAATCAGTGATAAGTAAATGAAGGCTTTCATATGTAAATGAACATTTATGCACAATTGAATAAACATTTTGAACGAATCAGTGACAGTGATGCTAGCATTTATATAAGAGAAAGGAAATCTTGACAAAACCGTTCGTGAATATTTTTTATATATTTAGAGGAATCTTCTAAACATATCATTACTCGTATTGCAAGCCAAACTACAACCCCATAAAGAACAACATAGTAAAAGGAATAAGATAAATAAGAAATAAATTATATCGTGAGACTTACGTCAGGCTTCTCAGCAACCAAAAAATAAATAAATAAAGAACATTTGCACTAAACTTGCCTTTCTGAAGTTCCAACGATTCAAATATGTACATGATAAGATGATCATTCCTCAATTTGGTCCCAGCAGGAACAAAACTTCTGGTATTGAACCTCAGAGAAGAAAGGCCAAGATTTTCAGAATTAAGTACCTATCTAATAATATGTGGTGGATGATATACCCTTGTAAGATCTGAGTGTAGATGATCAGAATTAGGAAAAATACACACTCACTGAGATAATTGAACGAGGATATAAAATTGAATAAAACTCCTGTTTCTATCAAGTAATTCAAGACGGGAGTAAGTTGATGAAGACCAAACTGGGGAACAATTTCCAAAACATGGAAGAATAAAAAAGAATAAAAATAAAGTCTTCTGGATAGTCCTCCGTGAACATTGCAAAATTAAACATTTCGAACATACGTTCAAGAACAAAAGACTGTAACTTTCTGACACACTTTCAACTAGACGAACATTCTGAACACGTCACTGTTTACATCATGTGAAAACTAACATTTAAGACGAACATTCTATAACCATCCCAACCTCTATCTCAAACCTCAAGACCCGAATTCAGCATCCACTTCTTCCTCCTCTTCCTTCAGCCGAGTCGATTCTCGCGATTTCCAGCAGTTAAAAGCAATTATTTCTTTCCTTTCCATCGAATCCATCAATCAATAAATAGGAAGGTGGAAGGGAAGGTTGGGGAGGAGGAGGAGGAGGGTCTGGAAAGGAGGATGGAAGGTGGGTGGGGGGGGGGGGAGGGGGTTCCTTCCGCTTCGCCACGCTGGCTCCCACTTGTATATCAATCGTTTACGCCTTTATTCTCATTTCCTCCCTCCTCCGCCTATCTTTTAAGGTGCTCCTTATTTTCTCCAAATTGGCTCCGCATCCTGAGTGAGAGTTGGAGCAGCTCGGAGGGAGCTTTCCAAGCAGGAGGAGGAGGAGGAGGAGGAGGGAAACTTATATGCCATGACTGGAAGAGCCTTTCCATGCTGGAGCAAGAGTGAAGAGATTCTGGGGGGTTGGGTCAGAGGTAGGAGTGAGGGGTGTGGGGGAGGAGGAGAAGAGGAGGAGGAGGAGAAACGGGAGGGGAAAACAGTGTGCCACAAGGAGCCAGGTCTGTCATTACTCGTCTTTTTAATCGTGGGAGCTCGGGTCACATCCCGTCTCGCTCCTGCTGCTGCTGCTGCTGCTGCTGCTGCTGCTACGCTGTGTCGTTTCTGCTGCAGATTGTGTACGAACGCATGACGGGGCAGCTTCCGTCTCGTCTCAGACTCTCTACCCACCCCATGCGGGCTGGTTCTGTCTGTGTTTGTGCCAACTTCTTTCCACCTGGCTTGGAAATAGTAGACAGGTTTTCCTTGGAAATAGTCAGGTTTTACTTGAAAGTGGTCAGGTTCCCCTTGAAAACAGTCAGGTTTTACTTAGAAATAAGGCAGGTTTTACTTGGAAATAGAAAGGTTATATTTGAAAATAATCAAGTTTTGCTGGGAAATAGTCAGGTTTTATCTGAAAACAGGTTTTATTACGAAATAGTCAAGTTTCACTTGGAAATAGTCAGGTTTTACTTAGAAATAGTCAGGGTTTACTTAGAAATATGGCAGGTTCTACTTGAAAACAGCCAGGTTTTACTTAGAAATATAGCAGGTTCTACTAGAAAAAAGTCAGGTTTTACTCGGAAAGTAAGGTTTTCCTTAAAAATAAGGCAGGTTTTACTTGAAAACAGTCAGGTTTTACTTGAAAACTGTCAGGTTTTACTTGGAGGTAATCAGGCTAATCCTCTCTACCTTGTGACAACGCTAAAATAATCACCAGAAGGTTTCTAAATATAATAGCAACACGAAGTTCTTAGAATGAGAAAAATTGCCTCATGCGACAAAATAGCAAAACATCTCTAGACAACTAATAAATTGTTCAGAGTTGAGCAAGCTGGTTTTGGAAAAGCAGGAGTTGCACAGATCCAATATTTGTTGAATGAAAAACTGCAATTTATTTACATTAGCTA
>NC_089745.1:2213417-2225917 GCF_040412425.1 Macrobrachium rosenbergii | reverse complement strand
TGGAGGTAGTTGACTGGCATTGTCGTCTGGTATACTGAGGCCAGGGAAATTGACTCTCTCTCTCTCTCTCTCTCTCTCTCTCTCTCTCTCTCTCTCTCTCTCTCTCTCTCTCTAAGAATAAGAATATTATTGTACAGAAAATTATATATACTCTTATACTACTGGACAGATAAAACGTGAAAGCAAATTGTAAGAATACAGTCAAAACTCTCTCTCTCTCTCTCTCTCTCTTTCTAAATAATATGTGCTCTCATGCTAAAGGACAGATAAAATATGAGAGTAAATTGTAAGAATACAGTCAAAATTCTCTCTCTCTCTCTCTCTCTCACAAATTAAAAACATTAATCAAAAACATGAGGACATTAAACCAAACATGGAATATACATACATTTGATTTCACAGCCTTTTTGAAATCAAAATTAACTTAAAAAATATAAATATAAAAAGTTAATTGAATAAAGTGAAAGAAAAATGAACATGCTAGAGAAAAGGAATCCTCCAGTTTTCGACCCAATACCATGGTGGATGCGACGCCAGTTTGCAATATCGCATCAATCCATCAAATCACGTACCCTATCCATTCCCCAGCCCACAAATGCACCCCGGCGCCCTCCTCTGACTCGGGCGAGCGGGGCATGTGGGTGTGTGAGTGACTGACTAGGGGGAGAGGTGGGGGAAGGGTGGGTGGGCAGGGGTGACTAAGCCTGGGAGAGCGTGGGTGTTGGGGGTGGTGAGGAGGAGGAGGTCATGTCAAGTCTTATCATCTCAATATCAGGTAATAATGAGGTTATTCGCCGCCTCCCCCTCTTCCTCCTCCTCCTCCTCCACCTCCTCAAACTTTCCTTACCAGTCCCTCCTTCTCTCTCTCTCTCTCTCTCTCTCTCTCTCTCTCTCTCTCTCTCTCTCTCTCTCCTCTCTCTCTCCTCGGATCCTTATACCTTTCCCCACCTTCGCCTCTTATTTCTTCTATTCACGGCCCTTACTCGTCGTTATTCATCATTATCCATCGTTTATTCATCATTTCTTTCTTTACATTCCTTTCTCTCTTGTCCCTCCTCATACACCACCTTTCCTACTTCATTTCCTCCTCTTCACTTCATCCTCAGTTCTCTCACACCTCCAACTTTTCTCACTTCTTTCTCTCTCCCCTTGACTCTTCTCCATCCTCTGTTATACCTTTCTCCTCTACGCCTCTCCTCACACCTTCCTAACCTTCCCTCACCCTCATTCCCTCATCTCCTTTCCTCCTACCTTCTCTTACATTTCCACTTCATTCATTTCCACGCATTTGTCTTCTTCTCCCCCGCCTCCCTCCTTCATCTCCCGTAGGATGCTCTCTCTCCTCTTCTCATACCATTCCCTTACACTCCTTCACTCCTTTCATTTCCTCCTATCTTCCATTACATTTCCAACTCATTCATTTCCCCACATTTCCCTTCTTTTCCCCCTCCTCCATCTTTCATTTCCCGTAGGGCGCCTCCTTTCCTCTTCTCCAACCATTCCCTCACATTTCTTCACTCCTTTCCTCCTACCTTCTCTTACATTTCCACCTCATTCATTTCCCCACATTTCTCTTCTGTTCTCCTTCCTCCCATCCTTCATCTCCCGTAGGATGCTCCGCTTCATACCTTCCTACCTCACCTCTCTCTCTCTCTTTCTCATCCTACTGCCTTCCCTTACATTTCCACTTCATTCATTTCCACGCATTTCTCTTCTCCCTCATCTCCTGTCGGATGCTGCGCCTTCTCCTCTCCCAATCCATCTCCAGATGCTCTTCATACCTTCCTACCTCACCCCTTTCTCTCTCCTTCTCATCCTCCTACCTCACTTACATTTCCACTTCATTCATTTCCACGCATTTCTCTTCTTCTCCCACTCCTCCATCCCTCATCTCCCGTGGGATGCTGCTCCTTCTCCTCTCCCGTTCCTTCCCTCACCCCTTTCTCTCTCCTCATCCTCCTGGCTTCCCTTACATTTCCACTTCATTCATTTCCACGCATTTCTCTTCTTCTCCCCCTCCTCCATCCCTCATCTCCTGTCGGATGCTGCGCCTTCTCCTCTCCCATTCCACCTCCAGATGCTCTTCATACCTTCCTACCTCACCCGTCTCTCTCTCTCTCTCTCTCTCTCTCTCTCTCTCTCTCTCTCTCTCTCTCTCTCCCCTTCTCATCCTTTTTTTTTTACCGTCACACAGTCATTTGTGAGCTATGAGGATGCGGTCTGCTTTCCAGACCACCTCAGGGGCCCGCCAGTCCCCCGAAGGAACGTTTGCCTTTGTTCATTTTTTTTCATAAACGTTTTTTTTTTTCTTCCTCATTTACTTTCGGCCAATTACGTAATGAATTCTCATGGCCGGGGGCGTCATCTTCTGTCAGTCATCACTGCCGGTGAATTACTCAGCTGCGATTTATGACTCAATTGGCTGGTCTTCTTCTTCTTCTTCTTCTTCTGACGCCTTTTAAGCAAAAGCACGAACACCAACGCCGATGAAAATGGACTGAGATTTATGAAATGAATACAACAGAATATAGAATTTTGGCCAAAGGCCAACCGCTGGAACCTATGAGATCATTCAGCGCTGAAACGGAAATTGATAGTGAAAGGTTTGAAAGGTGTAACAGGAAAACCTCGCAGTTGCACTATGAATCACTTGTTAGGAGAGGGTGGATAGTTGAATTGAATATATAATTTAGGCCAAAAGCTAAGCGCTGGAACCTACGAGGTCATTCAGCGCTGAAACGGAAATTGATAGTAAAAGGTCTGAAAGGTGTAACAGGAAAACCTCGCAGTTGCACTATGAATCAATTCTTGGGAGAAGGTGGATAGTTGAACTGAATTGAATTGAATATAGAATTTAGGCCAAAGGCCAAGCGCTGGAACCTATGAGGTCATTCAGCGCTGAAACGGAAACTGATAGTAAAAAGGCGTGAAAGGTGTCACAGGATGAAAGCCTCGCAGTTGCACTATGAAACAATTGTTAGGAGAGGGTAGATAGTAATATGGAAGAACGGAGGTACAGTAAAAGGAATGAAAGGGGTTGCGGCTAGGGACCGAAGGGACGCTGCAAAGAACCTTAAATAATGCCTACAGTGCACCGTATGAGAGCACAGATGGAACTACCCCTCTACTGAAGATTTATGAAACAGTAATATCTAATCTGCTAAGAATAAATAGAGAGTTTAAAAGAAATGAATCTATACATTAATAGGTCATGGATCATTATTCTTAAAATTGCAAATTTCAGAGTAATTTGGTATTCACAGATCAGTTTTAAGAATAAATTGGTATCTATACATTAATTTTAAGAATAAATTGGTACTTATAGACCAATTTTAAAGTTAACTAGTATTTGTGGACCAGTTTTCAGATAAACTGGTATTTGTAGACTGTTGACAAAAAAAAAAACAACAACACTTTTAGTTCTAAAATCCAAACAAAAAAAGGAGAAAAATAAATTAATTTTAAACAAAGGCATATACTGTACGTCTGCATGACCACACAATGGATTTCCAAAGAAATCATCCAATATAAAGGAACACAGAAGAGACCAGGAATTACGAAACCAGGGACAGAAGAGAAAGCAATAAAAGCCATATACTTTCATCAGTTCACATCATCAAAATAATTAACCAAAATAATTCGTAATCACCTCCAAGTCAAAATAATGAGATCACTAGCATTTCTAGCTACTGGAATCTATTATCAATCTCAAACAAAGCAAATAGTATCAGCAAAATGGATACGTTTGACTTTCTCGACAGAGCAAAGAGAATAAATAGCATTCTGGACATAAAAAATCTATGGGTATATTCCTTACATGTGGGTGATTGCTCGTCAAAGTCTTTCTGTGTTGTGAATGTTCGCATTGTTTCTTCGGCGCAATCGAGTTTTCTGTACAGCCGTTACAGCGTATAACCAAGGCCACCGAAAACAGATCTATCTTTCAGTGGTCTCGGTATAAGGCTGTATGAGCTGCGGCCCATGAAACTTTAACCGCGGCCCGCTGGTGGCCTATTCTATATCGTTGCCAGAAGCGTACTATGGCTAACTTAAATCTTAAATAAAATAAAAACTACTGAGGCTAGAGGGCTGCAATTTAGTATGTTTGATGACTGGAGGGTGGATGATCAACATACCATTCTGAAGCCCTCTTGCCTCAGTAGTTTTTAAGATCTGAGGGCGGACAGAAAAAAGTGCGGACGGACAGACAAAGCCGGCACAATAGTTTTCTTTTACAGGAAACTAACAAGAGACGCTCATCACTGTAAACAGAATATATAAAAATGTTCAACACAGCAAACAGAATATTCCAATCATCCTACAATGCGAACATTCACAACACAGAAAATAGATTTTGACAAGCAATCACCCACATGTGGGAAGCAATCGATTAGTGATTAACGTTTTTGTAATCACCAGCCGCTGCCATACTTAACCATTCCGTTACTTGTCACGTGAAACCACAGATATCGATACGGCGAGTCGAGACAAGTCGTGAGATGGAACCGGTGACTCAAGTCGCAGCGAAGTTCAAAAACAATATTAGAACAGCCACCGGAATCTTTTAACAGCAATAACAGCAGTATCTTCGACGCCGAATGTGGCTGTATGATTGCCAGTCTTTAAACAATGACAATACCACAACGACAACATGACGGCGATGAAGAGCTTAAATACACGAACCACGAAAATAAAACATATAAAAATGACACACCTTGACTCTGAACAATAATGGTAATGCAACTGCGAGACGTCGTAGTGAAAACAAGAAGATTCCTGAGGCGACAAAAATAAATAAATAAACAAGAAGCAAAAAGCAAGCAACAGCTAGCAGGCATAATAACTATCAACAGCTACAGATAATCGCCAACGCCAAAAAACAGAGGAACCTATCAATAAAAAATATGACAATATAAAAACAATAACTACGAAAAAAATACACGGGAACACATACTATAAAGAAACCACAACAGCTGTCAAAAACTGCTCAATGGCAATCAAATAAACATACATAATCATACAAGAAAAACTCACGAACACCTTTGGATTCGATACAACTAAACCTCATATCACCTTATAAGAGCACCACTTCCTTCCAAAGTCCTTCTCATGCCTTCTTATTCATCAAAGGCCCTCCAACACTTTTAGTTTTCTGTAAAAGAAAACTCTTGTGCCGGCTTTGTCTGTCCGTCCACACTTTATTCTGTCCTCGCGTTTTCTGTCCGCCCTCAGATCTTAAAAACCACTGAGGCTAGAGGGCTGCAAATTGATATGTTGACCATCCACCCTCCAATCATCAAACATACCAAATTGCAGCCCTCTAGCCTCAATAGTTTTTTATTTTATTTAAGGTTAAAGTTGGCCATAATCGTGCTTCTGGCAACGATATAGAATAGGCCACCACCAGGGCCGTGGTTAAAGTTTCATGGGCCGCGGCTCATGATACCGAGACCACCGAAAGATAGATAGAGCCATTTTCGGTGGTCTTGATTATACGCTGTAGTGGCGGCTGTACAGAAAACTCGATTGCGCCAAAGTTTTATTTTTTTAATCCTTCTCATCTATACTTTCATACTTCCCAAGGATCTCCCCAATACAATGACTAAAGACTTTTGACTCGCTAAATGCCTTTCTCCCCATGCCTTTTTACTTCTCAAAGTCTTCCCAAGAACCCTTGCCTTCCCATGCCTTCTGAAAGCACCGCAGCCAAAGTGCATCGCTTCGGCGGAGATGAGAAACGCAAGCAGGTTTTTCTTTCTCATCTCCCTTGCTTTAAAGCCTCCAAGCAATTCAATCGGTGTCGCCACAGTCCCACGATCGTCAAGTTTGCTTGCAGCAGCTTCATCCTGCCTGCTGACTCAATTACGATCTGAAATCTCCCTGCTGCTCGAGTCGTTCTTAATCTTCGGCATTAGACGTACACGTATATTATACATAAAATGCATACACACACACACACACACACACACACAAACATACACACACATATATATATGTGTATATATATATATATATATATATATATATATATATATATATATATATATATATATATATATATATATATATATATAAATAAAAACTCATATATGGAAGTCATCGGATTCAAACCACTTCAATAAATGCGAAGGAACAGAGTGCATTTAATTTTGCATTATATCTATCTCTATCTACCTATATATACATATATAAAGATCGAATACAAAAATAAATTCACTTCCCTTCCTTCGCATTTACCGAGGAGGTTGCGAATCTGATAACTTGCATAAATAAAACCTTTTATTTATGAATGACCATTTAAAATGCCATTCTAAGAGCCAATTGCATTCCTATTTCCTACCAGCTATAAGTTGACTGAACAAAAAATAAACGTAGTGACCTTGATGTTGATTTATCCAGTTTCCTCTGTATCTATCCCTTAACTGATGCTTTTTAAATTCTCTGCTTGAGGGAGTTTTCCTTGGCTCCTATAACCTTCCATTTTCCGAGAGTTAAACCGTCCCTTCTTCCTGGGGTAGACCCAACTCTTCCCTACAATTTTTTCCAGTTTTTTTTTTTTGGAAGGGGGGTTGTGTGGGTAGGGGAATGGGGGAAGGGGATTAATATGCAGACTGATTCAACCCTCCCCCAAGCCTCCGTACCTCAAAAACAAAGTATAAACAAACTTACACTCATATAGATATACAGATTTGTTAACCACAAAGACTTCTAATTACAAAAATTCAAAGCATCAATATTATCATCCCGTACGATGTCAAAACTTGCCAACGCCCCTATGTTGAAGGGAGGCGAACATCAATCACCAGTTAACCCAAAGACTTCTTGAAAGCTGGGCATGCATACAGATCAGGAGAATTTATTTCAATAAAGGAGCAATAATTATTCCTTATCCGGATTTATTGCGGCGTCCACCGACACCTCGTAAGGTTTCTAGCCCTAACTATCAAGCTTTCTTTCTCGGGCTCTGAGAAGACAAAGCTCTCTCTCTCTCTCTCTCTCTTATTTTATTCTCTCTCTACACGCATAAAAAACCTAATATTTACCATTTTACCTTCAAGTAAATCTCTCTCTCTCCTCTCTCTCTCTCTCTCTCTCTCTCTCTCTCTCTCTCTCTCTCTCTCTCTCTCTCTCTCCTGTTATTCCTTTATACACATAAAAAAACAATATTTACCACTTTACTCCAAAGTAAATCTCTCTCTCTCTCTCTCTCTCTCTCTCTCTCTCTCGCACATGCAAGTAACCATTTTCACTTAAAACGCATATTAACAAACGCTCTCTCTCGCTCTCTCTGAAAATTATGCATTTTCATTTAAACGCATATTAACAGGCACACACGCTCTCTCTCTCTCTCTCTCTCTCTCTCTCTCTCTCTCAACGGTAAATTACGTGTCCAAAATGAAATCGTTTTAGATCCTTCCCTTGAAGTCATCTCTCTCTCTCAAAAGACGTAACAGTAGAGTCTTCATTTCACCTCGTAGTACCTCTACTTTTCCCCTCCAAATTCTTATCCATCTGTATCCAGATCCCGAGAACCATTACTCTGCACCCCGGCAATTCACTCGAGGGGCGTTTTCCTCATCCGGCACTCGGAGAATAATCAACTTTTCAAGCTTATCTCCCTTCCATCTGCTTGAGAGTCTTTTGCTGCGGTAACCTAATCTCTTACTTTTCTTCCCTTTCATTATTTTTTTTTCCAGGAAATCGTCCGTTTGTGTGCTGAGAGAGAGAGAGAGAGAGAGAGAGAGAGAGAGAGAGAGAGAGAGAGAGAGAGAGAGAGACTTTTAACATCACTGGAAAAATAAATTTCCTGGGCCACTGATTATTCAAGAAGAGAGAGAGAGAGAGAGAGAGAGAGAGAGAGAGAGAGAGAGAGAGAGAGAGAGAGAGAACTTCTAATGCCACAGGAAAAATAAATTTCCTGGGCCACTGATTATTCACAGAGAGAGAGAGAGAGAGAGAGAGAGAGAGAGAGAGAGACAGGAAAAATAGGGCCACTGATTATTCAGGAGAGAGAGAGAGAGAACTTTTAACATCACGGGGAAAGAAATTTCCCTGGCCGAGAGAGGGAGAGATAACTTTTAACATCACTGGAAAAATAAATTTCCTGGGCCACTCATCATTCAAGAAGAGAGAGAGAGAGAGAGAGAGAGAGAGAGAGAGAGAGAGAGAGAGAGAGAGAGAGAGAGAGAGAGAGCTTCGTCCTT
This sequence comes from Macrobrachium rosenbergii, assembly GCF_040412425.1. Lineage (NCBI taxonomy): Eukaryota > Metazoa > Arthropoda > Malacostraca > Decapoda > Palaemonidae > Macrobrachium > Macrobrachium rosenbergii. Next base: position 2,217,713 of record NC_089745.1, on the reverse strand, counting down.
TTGTTAAAGCAAATTACGTGAAACAAAACTCGATTCTACCAGTGCCGTAAATTCAGAACCGTCTCCCACATTTCTTCCCTAGTTTCACCTCGCAAATTCATCTAGCTTTATTTCTCCCCCTAAAACCACCTCCTTATTTCCATTCCTACTTTCACACGTCACTTCAGTCCCTGTTTTCAAGCGTTCCTTCGCCCTGTACTATACGTATATATATCTGCTTATTCCCTTCTTCCGATGATTTTCTTCTCTCCTCCATGCTCTTCGGGTCGTCATTCTCCAGTGGTTTTCTGTTCTCCTTCGCAAATTCCCAGTTATTAATATCTCCTGCCTTTCATATTTCAGTCTCGGCCGCTTTCCCTTCGGCTTTCTTGCGCCGGAGTCACTCCGACTTTCTCTGTGAATAATTCCACCTTTCGGCGCGTGGATTTTTACTTTATTTCTGCCAGCGTATTCGCTGTGAACTTACTTGTGCATTTCACGAGTTGTTCGTATTTATTTACCGCAGTGTATTTCGTGTACGTTTGAAAGTTACTTCTCTCTCTCTCTCTCTCTCTCTCTCTCTCTATATATATATATATATATATATATATATATATATATATATATATATATATATATATATATATATATATATATATATATATATATATATATATATATATATATATATATATATATATATATATATATATATATATATATATATATATATATATATACACACACTCACACTCTGAAGTCTTCGCATCCTCTCATATATCAAAACAATTACATGGAACAAAATTAAAGGTTACAGACGCATTACCAAAAAAGAATGGCTAAATAAATCATAAATAAATGCAAATTAAACTAAACCAGAAAAAAAAGCTATTCTCCTAAACGGTCTCGAAACCACGGCGGAGATCCATTTATGCAAACTAAGAAAAAACGAAATTAGATCGTGTATCATAAAAGTCCCAAGAATAACTGGATGCGGAGAGGAGGGGGGGAAGTAAATCTCTCTCTCTCTCTCTCTCTCTCTCTCTCTCTCTCTCTCTCTCTCTCTCTCTCTCTCTCTCTCTCTCCAGCGAGTAATCACTGCCACAATAAAATCTAACGGACTGATGTTATTTCCAAGCAATTACGAGTTAATGTATGCAAAAAACAGAACCTCTCCGTTTCTTGTTCTTCCGTCAGAAGAAATTACGCAGCTACGACGCTTCCCGCTCTCCGGATGACCAAAACGGGGCAGAAGCGGCAATTACGAAATGAGACTGATCGCCCAGTTCGTGAGCGGGTGTACTCAAGGGGCGGTAATTTCTCGCGAGGAGATGGATAGCAAAAGAACGATGAACTGAGGACTGTTGCTACCAGTGAACAATGACGGGGACGGCAGTGGTGATAATAACACTCAGAGAATAAAAATAATAATAATAATAATAATAATAATAATAATAATAATAATAATAATAATAATAATAATAATTATATAGTATTATTATTCACATAGACATTAATAATAATAATAATAATAATAATAATAATAATAATAATAATAATAATAATAATAATAATAATAATGAATTCACAATATGGTGATTAACTGTTAAGTAATACAAATCCACAACTATTTAAATGAATTACATTAATATGGAAAAAAAATCTTTTGCATATTAATACGATTCACTTATATAATTGTGGATTTGTATTCATAATAATAATAATAATAATAATAATAATAATAATAATAATAATAATAATAATAATAATAATAATAATAAACAGTAAAATTAAATACAATAATACAGTAGGAGTAAGCATAAATAAGAAGATAAGGTCTGTAAATTACACAGGAAACTTATCAGAATGTAAAACATAACTCATATAGTCACGTATGTAACTGTCCTGGTTCTTGCTATTTAGTGAGTTTCAGTCTGTTAGCCTCAACAAATTATACATTGTATGGCAAAACGTTTTGCGCGGTGCAGCTGCGGTACATGCTTGGACAACGGTGCAGTATTCCTTCACTTGTAAGTAGTAATAATAATAATAATAATAATAATAATAATAATAATAATAATAATAATAATTAGACAACGGTGCAGCATTCCTTTATTTTCTTTAAGATCTCGAGAAAGTAATAATAATAATAATAATAATAATAATAATAATAATAATAATAATAATAATAATAATAATAATAATAATAAAGCCCGCAGTAGTATGCATGCGGACTTTATTTTTCCATTTAAGATCACGAGAAAGTGATAATAATAATAATAATAATAATAATAATAATAATAATAATAATAATAATAATAATAATAATAATAATAATAATAATAGAAAAATAAAGTCCGCTGTAGTATGTATGTAGTATACTGCGGGTTTTATTTCTCCATTTAAGATCACGAGAAAGTGATGATATCAAATATAATAATAATAATAATAATAATAATAATAATAATAATAATAATAATAATAATAATAATAATAATCAAGTGGATGTGTTAGAATGTTCCGAAGGATTCTGAAGGAATGTAGTGGGTGACGGAAGGGACAGCTAAAAAACCTTTACATAATGCCTACTTAAGACAAATCAAAACGATAAACCCCAATGGATTACCAACTTTCAATTTATGTGTTTTTTAACACTCGTGCAGATCAATTCATATTATGTGATTTTTTAATTATTTATGCAAATAAATTAATCAAAAATATTCTTGCCATAAAATCCTAAACGGCATGATGACCACTTACAATAATGCATACGTGTATTAAACGTGATAAGACCATTTAACGATGTCCCAAATTACACACGCTTAATGATGTCCCAAAATACGTACATTTAATGATATCCCAAAATACACGCATTTAAAGATGTCCCAAAATACAAACATTTAATGGTGTCCCAAAATACACACATTTAATGATGTCCCAAAATACACACATTTAATGATGTCCCAAAATACACGCATTTAATGATGTCCCAAAATACACACATTTAATGATGTCCCAATTACACATTTAATGATATCCCAAACGAGACTACGAAAAAAGAAAATACACCTAAAAAATGGTTCACGGATCTAATCGTCTCTCTCTCTCTCTCTCTCTCTCTCTCTCTCTCTCTCTCTCTCTCTCTCTCTCTCTCTCTTCCCAGGTATTAATAGCACTCGGGCCCGAGGGCTTATCTCCTTGAGGCTTGTTGACCTCGACCTCGTTACGCCCTGTTGACCTCGAAGGGCACAACAGAATGCTTAAAAAGATGCAGCGTCGAAATGCAGCCCTAATACAATTCAACTTTATCTTAATATTTTACTTACATTTTTACCTTCTTTATTAATTTGTTAATTCGTCTGTTTTTCTAACGACTGATCTTTCCTTTGAGTGTTTCCCATTACCTTCTGTTGCTTCTTTCGAATGAACGGCATCATATTCTTTGGAAGCTTGATTTTCAAGTCAACGGCCCCTTTGTGGGGTTGCTCCATATGGATAGGGTTTATCTTCTGAATAATAATAATAATAATAATAATAATAATAATAATAATAATAATAATAATAATAATAATGTGAGATAATTACTTATATAATCATTCACAACAATGTGAAAATTAAATCATATAAAAATTATGCACCTACTTGTAATAACCTCTTGGTTGACAATTAAAAACCAAAGTAATGAAAAGAGATTTAACATGTTATTATTAATGCGTTTAATGTGACAAAATTATAACTAAAGGAATATTGTTGAGTTTTTATCACTGATTTTAATCTCCTCAAAAGTTACTCGTATTTATCCTCAAAGTGGCATTATACTTCATTTTATTGATCATAATATGGATTCTTTTAACATCAGAGCAAAAAGGTTAGTTGGCCACCCGAGGGGTAAATTATAAGAAGCTGGAAACAACGAGGTACTCGGTGTTATGCAATCACCATTATCCTTGATTTTGCTGTGAATGATCAGTAACCCCGCCTTCCTCTCTCTCTCTCTCTCTCTCTCTCTCTCTCTCTCTCTCTCTCACACACACACACACACTATATTAAAATCAAAGGGCCTTATCTCTCTCTCTCTCTCTCTCTCTCTCTCTCTCTCTCTCTCTCTCTCTCTCTCTCTCGCACACACACACTATATTAAAATCAAAGGGCCTTATCTCTATCTCTCTCCTCCCTCTCCTCTCTCTCTCTCTCTCTCTCTCTCTCTCTCTCTCACAACATAGTAAAATTAAAAAGCTCTCTCTCTCTCTCTCTCTCTCTCTCTCTCTCTCTCTCTCTCTCTCTCTCTCTCTCTCTCTCATTATAACCCGAGTACAA
>NC_089745.1:2185917-2205917 GCF_040412425.1 Macrobrachium rosenbergii | reverse complement strand
AAAATGGGAAATGATATATAAGATGGAATATATATATAGATGGATAGATAGATAGATAGATAGATAGATAAAACAAAATTTGAAAAAAAGTGGCAACAATACTAGTAACGAACAATAACTAATTTAATGTATATCACTAATACCACAATTAAAGACATATCATTTTTATAAAAACCATACAAAAACACCTTACCAAATTAACTTATAAACCAACATTAGAATCTATCAAAGAACAACAATGTTTGCTGAATGACGTCATCACAGAGAGAGAGAGAGAGAGAGAGAGAGAGAGAGAGAGAGAGACGAAGGGATTACTGAGCATAGGACCCTCCTCCCAAATGGAAGACTTGTGTAGTCAGTCCTAACGAGCAAAAACTTCTACTGCTACTATTGCTGCTACTTCTCTCTCTCTCTCTCTCTCTCTCTCTCTCTCTCTCTCTCTCTCTCTCTCTCTCTCTCTCTCTTAATGATGCAGAGATAAGGCGGGAGATTAAGTAAGCAGGCGTGTTTACAGATACTGACTGGAAAGGCGATAAAAGAAGACTGAACACACAGGGAGGGAAGAGATAGTAGTGGACGATTTTGCTGGTACAGAAAGATGTATGTTGAACTATCTGCTTACTATCTGTCAGCAAAAGGTGTCTCTGATATACAGGTAAATGATCTGATAATGCAAGGTAGGTCGCTAGATAGGTAGGTGAGTAAACAAAGATAAGGAGATGGATGTGTATGACAAATGCATGTGTATATATATTTATATATATATATACATATATAATATATATATATATAAATAATGCTATATATATATGTAACATGTATATATATAAATATGTATATGTACATAAATGATATATACATTATATAAATTTAACATATATATACCATATATATATATATACATACATACATACATTCATACAGACAGATAAATATATGGATAGACAAAAAAAATAGACAGATAAATATATGGACAGACTGACAAACAGCTAGACAAATAGATAGATATTTAGATAATCTCATTAAAAGGGCTGAAAACTAATGCTGTTACCCACCCACTGCTAGAGAGGCCTTCGAAAATTAACGAGTTTACCTACGAAATCTTCTACCTCCACCCCATCCCCCTTACAAGTATTTATGTATATGTAACTGACGTGTTTGCAAATGAAGCACAGCCAACCATTTCAGCCCAGATTTATTATTATTATTATTATTATTATTATTATTATTATTATTATTATTATTATTATTATTATTATTATTATTGAGAAGTTTCTCTTCATAGAAGTCTCTCCAGAGAAAGAAAATGAAGAGTCTTAAAGGTCAAAAGAGGGTTATTATTATTATTATTATTATTATTATTATTATTATTATTATTATTATTATTATTATTATTATTATTATTATATTCTTCCACAGAAATGAATGCCCTGATATGATAAAACGAAAAGTATGACAATGGAGATGAAAGTAAAACTGAATAAATATGCAAACTCAGAAAAGAGTTTTTGAAATATAATAATTTGAGGATAACACTACAATATATATATATATATATATATATATATATATATATATATATACATATATATATATATATATATATATATATATATATATATATATATATATATATATATATATATATATATATATAGAGAGAGAGAGAGAGAGAGAGAGAGAGAGAGAGAAGAGAGAAAGACCATATTATTAAAATTAATCCATACGAAAGGAAAATAAACATGTAAAAAACTCTGACAGAAAATCATTCACATAAACAGGAAAAAAAAAAACCCGAACGATCAGAAACAAACAAAACAAATGATAAAAAAACGCATAAAAACAAAAGACCCCCCAATAAAAAAAAACTAGAAAAAAAGCAAAACAAAAGCAGATAACGAAACAAAAAACAAACGAGGCCAATCAGCGTCCCTTCCCTACACCCAGTTGCCAATCAATTACAGTGCCCGGTATCTATCGATGACGCCTCCGTTCGGGAGAAGAAGCAACGCCTCTTTTTTCTTCTGCTTCTTCTTCTTCTTCTTCTTCTTATTCAGCCGTTCGCTCTCAAGTCTTCCTGGCACGGAAGGGCGTGGATTTCTACGGAGGATGGACGGTCGACTGGATGAATCACTGTTGAGAGCATTCGGTTCCTCGGTAAAAGTGGTTCGTCTACGAAATTCAAGATGGTTATTGACTAGATGGCTTCATCGTTTATTGAGAGAAGTGATAATTATAATATTAACAAATAGCAGAAGAAGAAGAAGAAGAAGAAGAAGAAGAAGAAGAAGAAGAAGAAAGAAGAAGAGAAAGAAGAAGAAGACGACAATATCATAATAATTCAAAAATACACCGATTATAAAACCGATTATCAAATATATATATATATATATATATATATATATATATATATATATAATATAAATATGTATATGCATATATATATTTATATATATATATATATATATGTATATATATGTATGTATATATACAATTCACGACTATGGAACAACAACCTAAAATACCCACCATATGTAATTTATAAATACAAACATACACACACACAAAATGCATTTACTGAGTATCATGAAGAAATAATAATAATAATAATAATAATAATAATAATAATAATAATAATAATAATAATAATAATAATAATAATAATAATAATAATAATAATAATAATAGGTTGAATTATTTCCAAAAACGTTGAGAAATAATCCAGCAACAGAAAATAATAATAATAATAATAATAATAATAATAATAATAATAATAATAATAATAATAATAATAATAATAATAACGGTTGAATTATTTCAATAAAAAATGAATGCCTAATATCTGTAATGATAAAAACGACAACGACGAAAATCGTTGAGAAATAAACCAGCATCAGGAAAATTGTACTCAAAGGCGACGACACGAGGAAAACCTCAACCGTTTGAACTCACAGTCCAGGGAACATGTACCTTTTCATCTCGTGAACATCCACTGCTCCGTAACATCAAATGTCCTGTTGCTTTTAATAGCAGCAATTCGCGGCAATCTCGCCTCCACCCCGTCATTGCACGCGTCTTGTGCGTCATTTACCGTCGTCAAAACACACACGGAAAGAGAGAGAGAGAGAGAGAGAGAGAGAGAGAGAGAGAGAGAGAGAGAGAGGGGGGAAAAAAGAGAGCAATCTAAAGCAACCATCAATCACGAGAGAGAGGCGGAGAAGAAATCGCTGAGCGACTGGTGATTGACGATAAACAATCAGAAATAACTGCTGGCCTTCTCTACGGCGGTGCAGAGAGAGAGAGAGAGAGAGAGAGAGAGAGAGAGAGAGAGAGAGAGAGAGAGAGAGAGAGAGAGAGAGGGGAGGGGAATAAAAAAAAAAAAATAACTGCCTCCCTTCTCCACAGCAGAGAGAGATAGAGAGAGAGAGAGAGAGAGAAGGATAAAAATAAAAAAAAATAACTGCTGCCCTTCTCTACGGCAGAGAGAGAGAGAGAGAGAGAGAGAGAGAGAGAGAGAGAGAGAGAAAAAAAAATCAAAGATAATTGCCCCTTCTCTACGTTACACACACAAAAACACACACACACACACACACACACAGAGAGAGAGAGAGAGAGAGGATACTGAACTCTCCCCCCCGCAAAAAAAGTCATTTCTGACGGGCCGCAGCCAAGTCGGTTAATACATGTCATTTCGCGGTGCTTAAGCGAAAACTGGTCCGTTTTGGCACGGGTTACAATCAAGTAAAACGATGGAAGGACCCCAAAAATCTAAAACACCACTTTTTCTCCTTTTCCAGGACAGACACGTCAGTAAATCCAGACAGACAAATGCTAAAACACTAAGTAAGTGACGCTACTTATATGACACCATCAATAGCCGTTTCCGCTTCAAATAGGAAACTTTCTTTCGATTGGGACAGTTGGAGAGCATGTTTATCTAGGCAACTGACCCCTTAGCATGAGGATAGCTGAGGGAATGAAGAACGTTTTAAATAGGAAAATACTGACATTTAACTTTCTATATTCAGAAAGTAATTTCTATATATATATCATTTAATTAAAAGAAAATAAAATGAGAAATATAAGTTTCTGTTGCCTGGATGACCAGTGCGAGTTGGAAATAAGATTTGAATTTGACTTTGTATTTTAAATTGCAGTTGAACTATTATCATCTAAAAATAATAATAAAAATAAACATAATTCCAGTTTAAAATGGAGAACATGGAATGGCCAATGTCATCCTTAACGCACATGAACTAATAAATCTAATATGAAATACTATGGCTTTTGTCACTGAGAATTTTTCATTTAAAAGTAACAGATCCAAGGAACTGAGAAACACTACTAAAACCCATAAAGAGACCGAAAGAAAAACAAATAATAAACAAGTAAAAAATGAGCCGAAGTTTCTTCGGCACCATCGAGTTTTCTGTACAGCCGCTACAGCGTATAATCAAGGCCATCGAAAACAAATCTATCTTTCGGTGGTCTCGGTATAATGCTGTATGAGCCGCGACCCATGAAACTTTAACCACGGCCCGGTGGTGGCCTATCCTATATCGTTGCCAGGAGAACAGTTATGGCTAACTTTTAACATTAAATAAAATTAAAACTACTGAGGCTAGAGGGCTGCAATTTGGTATGTTTGATGATTGGAGGGTGGATGATCAACATATCAATTTTCAGCCTTCTAGCCTCAGTAGTTATTAAGATCTTAGAGCGGACAGAAAAAAGTGCGGACAGAAAAAAGTGCAGACAGAAAAAGTGCAGACAGAAAAAGTGCAGACAGAAAAAAGTGCGGACAGAAAAAAGTGCAGACAGAAAAAGTGCAGACAGAAAAAAGTGCGGACAGAAAAAAGTGCAGACAGAAAAAAGTGCAGACAGAAAAAAGTGCAGACAAAAAAAGTGCTGACGGACGGACAAAGCCGCCACAATAGTTTTCTTTTACAGAAAACTAAAATAAAAAGTTCTTCTCTAAATAAGATCAAAAGGAACTACTCAAAGTCACCGAAAAGGAAAAAAGAGAGAAAAAAAAATGTGAAAAAAAACAATATCACGACACATGAGAAATCTCGACGAGAGGTGATGTACGGTAGTGATAATCACGTCTAATTACTGTCATCAATAAGGCAGGTTCATACGGTCGGCCCCGCCCACAAGGACGCCCATCTCACTCCCCATCCGCACCCGAATCTCTCTCTCTCTCTCATTTATTTATTTAACTCTCAAATTCCTCGTAGTTTATTTACATTATCTAGGACTAGATTACCACCAACTCTCTCTCTCTCTCTCTCTCTCTCTCTCTCTCTCTCTCTCTCTCTCTCTCTCTCGTAGTTCCTTTACATTAACCAAATATAGAAACCCACCTCTCTCTCTCTCTCTCTCTCTCTCTCTCTCTCTCTCTCTCTCTCTCTCTCTCTCTCTCTCTCTCTCGTAGTTCCTTTACATTAACCAGGCCTGGAAACCCACCTCTCTCTCTCTCTTTCTCTCGTAGTTCCTTTACATTAACCAGGCCTAGAAACCCGCCTCTCTCTCTCTCTCTCTCTCTCTCTCTCTCTCTCTCTCTCTCTCTCTCTCTCTCTCAATTCCTTGGTAGTTCTCTTAACAATGCCAAGATAACTCTTCTCTCTATCTCTCTCTCTCTTTCTCTCTCTTGGGTAGTTCCTTTACATTAACCAGGCCTAGAAACTCACCTCTCTCTCTCTCTCTCTCTCTCTCTCTCTCTCTCTCTCTCTCTCTCTGAATTCCCTCGTCGTTTCTTCACATTAACAATGCCAAGATGACCCTCATCTCTCTCTCTCTCTCTCTCTCTCTCTCTCTCTCTCTCTCTCTCTCCTGTCTATTACGCTACATCCACTCCCTCAAATACGCAACCTTACAACCAACCTCAACCCCATTTTTTTCATATTCAGCATCTCATCCCCACCACATGTATATAACCTGCTTAAGAAGTTCTACATACGCTAAGTATACTCAGCCAACCTCGGTATGTTGTAAGAGCGCTAAACATATTAATAATCGCTCTCTTTGTTCCGTGAACACTTATGCAAGGTGCGTATGTACTTTTTATGAATACGGAATAAATTTATTGCTATAGAATTCATTGATGTCGAATTTTTGTATGTGCATGCTGAGTATTTATCTGTTTGGGTTACATTTTTAATTAGATGTTGACTAGATGTAAATGAGTGTGTATGTGCATATATATATATATATATATATATATATATATATATATATATATATATATATATATATATATATATATTATATATATATATATATATATATATACAGTATATTATATACAAACATATATATATACAAACAAATATATGTGTATATATATACACAATCATACATTTCTACACACATGTATATATATATATATATATATATATATATATATATATATATATATATATATATATATATATATATATATATATTATACAAATATATTTCTATACACACAAACATATACTGTGTATATATATGTATATATTTATACAATTTATATATTTCTATATACATTATATATATATATATATATATATATATATATATATATATATATATATATATATATATATATATATCACTAATATCTAAATATTTCAGTAATATAAATATCTGTGTTAAAAGCTAATAAATTTATATACAGCTCTAGATACAAATATCGCTTTTCGTCAATGTGCGGTGTCATATTTATAACTCTTGTTACATATCTGCATTTTTTTTTTTTGCTTTGTAATGAAAAGAAATGAAACCGTTTCTACGCAGTCCTTATCACAATCCAGAAAATTATCATCAAACAACTCTAAGAAAGGTTTAAATCAAAGCACTATTACGCTTTTTAGCATCAATGTGTATGTATGTATGTGTATGTATTTATAATATCTTGTTATATATATATTATATATATTTTTTTTTTTATTATATATATCTCTATTCGGTATATATATAAATGAATACCTATAAATATATAAATATATAAATACAGTCCTATGGCATCACCATCAGAATCATTATCATCATCAAATCTATTTTTATAAAATATAAACCTGAATAGTACCATTATTTGTTTAGCGCCGTAATATATGTATATATATATATATATATATTTTACATTAATGACTAGGATATTATATATAGTAATATATATATATTGATATATATATATATATATATATATATATATATATATATATATATATATATATATATATATATATATATATATATATATTATAAAATGAATAAGATATTAAATCACATTTCTGGCTTAATATTAGTAGATATAAAAAATGTCATGGTGACAGTGTATGAGACAGAAATTCTCTCTCTCTCTCTCTCTCTCTCTCTCTCTCTCTCTCTCTCTCTCTCTCTCTCTCTCTCTCTCTCTCTCCTAAAAAGGGAGCCAAGTGGGCTTGTGTTCGGAAAAAGCACATGAGACAACGACATCAACTCACATATATATGTATACTATATATATATATATATATATATATATATATATATATATATATATATATATATATATATATATATACATATATATATATATATATACATATATATATAATATGTATATATCAGAGAAAAAGAGAGAGAGACGAGAATGTTTTGCAACTGCTGCCTAAACTAACAAATGAAAGCACTGCACGGCTGATCAAACCTCCACACTCCAGAGCAGCGATTCCGAACCTTTAAAAAAACGCCAAACAGAAAGAAGAAGAAGAAAAAAAAAAAGATGGCGGTCGCAGCGAAACGTGATCTATGAGCGTTGCTTCAAGAGTAAGGAGATATCTGGAGAACTTGTTCTTGAAGTGAGCGAGATCGCTCTCTCTCTCTCTCTCTCTCTCTCTCTCTCTCTCATACAGAAATAAATGGGGACTTAATTAACGATTCGATGAGTTGACCTTCCAAATCCTGTTTTTTTTTTGTCCTTTTTTTATATAAAGATCACGTAAAAATGTGTCAACATTAAGCTGAATAACGGAAGTGGTCATATTAAAAAAAATAGTGTAAAAATAAAACACCTTTTATGGGGAATTTGCTTCACATAATCTTGTTGAAAAATACACATTTTGAATGTGATTTCAGTAGAGTAATAGAAGATAAAATGAAAAACAATAGAACTGATACGTACCAGGAGTTTACCTAAACATATCCTAAACATGCGAACACAAACACACAAATGAGATGATTCTCCTGTGTACAGAAAAGACCCAAGAACCACCTCAGAATGTGTTCTTTTTTATTTTTTACTTCCTATTACAGGAAATACACACACACACATATAACACACACACACACACACACACACACACACACACACACATATATATATATATATATATATATATATATATATATATATATATATATATATATATATATATATATATATATATACACACACACATTCGCGTGTGTGAGTGTATGGGTGTGTGTCTGCATCACAATAAATTCATATTATCAAATCCCTGTGACAAAAGACACACCCGCGACAAATCCAAAGATAGGGAACAGAATATGAGCTTAAACCAACTACATTCCCTCTGCCAGTTTTAATCAGTTCCTCTTACGATTCCTTCGCCACTGACCATGAAAATCCTTATGAGAATCTCTAAACACATCACATCGCACCAATGTCTCCGCCCAGTATTTAATGCGGTTAAGAGTCGTCTCAAAAGAACCTTGTAAATCAAATACAGAAAATAATTTGATTAAAATGGAAAATCATAATCTTAACAAATACATGGAAAACTAACAGTCTGTCTGTCTGTCTGTCTGTCTGTCTCTAATAGTGTTTATTTACTTAATATTCAAAGTCGTGCGATCATCAGAGGAGATTATGAACACTAATATCATGCGATTACTGAATGAAACCAACAATAATAAAAATAACTATCATTACACATCAGTTCTCACGTTTCGTCATGGAAAGATACTCAACCTAAAACAATTCCCATATTGAGATGAGTAAAAACGATAATTAGAGACGCTACTGAGAGAGAGAGAGAGAGAGAGAGAGACTGATATCTCTCACCCTTGACATTTCATGTTAATTAACTAGGTTTTTAGATGCACTTAAAACACAAAAGCAAATAATTAGATGGATGACCTACTATTGTCAAGGCAGATTATGACATGGGGACTGAATAATTCCAAGATACCATTGGTGAAATCATTCTTGATAATTATAACAGTCAGTGAAAATTATCAAATGTTAAAACGATATATATTTGGGACTATAAATGTAACTTCTTATTTCATTTGACATTTCATGCTAATTATCAACTGGTTTTTTTAATTGCATTTAAATCTGTTCAACTATCAGTTGAAATATGAAGGCAACTATTGGGCAAAACCCCAGATAAGATTGGTGGTATCTGATTGTTGAATATGAAATTAACAAATGTTATAAATATTTCAACCGAAATTAACAATCAGCTGTAAATGTAATTAACTATAAATGTAATTCACTATTACCTATCCATTGTAAATATAATTAATTATAAATGTAATTCACTATTAACTATAAACTGCAAATGTAATTAACTATAAATGTAATTTATTGTTAACTATCAACTGTAAATATAATCAACTATAAATGTAATTCACTATTAACTATCAATTGTAAATACAGTAATCAATAAAAAATATAATTAACACCTATGAAGATACTACCCTAGTAAAACCAATAAAAAAAAAAAACCAAACTCAAAAATAAAACATATCAAGTCTCGAAAAAAAACAATGAAAAAGCTACAGTTATTAAGTAGACGATTATACTCACATAAGTACGCTAAACTACTATCCTCATATTCAGCGTCTCTCTCTCTCTCTTCCATTCAGTCACATCCTCGCGAACTCAATTTCCTACTCCTGACATTTATTGCAGCAAGTCAAACAATGAAATAATTTCCTGAACGCACGGATAGATGACAATAATTATCCTCCTGCCGAGCAACCAGTGACACGACATGACGTCTAGAACAGTCAACGCTGCTTGATGAAATGGCCTACGAATGCTCCCAGTAGTGGTGGGAACAGGAGCTAAAGCAGCTAAATAAGCAGCTATGTATAGCAGTTGCAGCAGAAGTAGCTAAAAATGCTAATTAGACTTTGGTGGTTGTATTTACACGAAAAAAATAGGACAGCACATAAAAAAAATTCACGTACAATTTATGTATATATATATATATAATATATATACAGTATATATATATATGTGTATGTATATATGCATAAATATACAGTGTGCATGTATGTATGTGTATGTAAATAAATAAATAAATAAATATATATATATTGTATATATATAAACCCTTTCTCTCTGCGTATGTATATATGTTTGTGTATATGTAAGTATATATATACATATATACACACATATATATCATATATATATATATATATATATATATATATATATATATATATATATATATATATATATATATATATATATATATATAGAGAGAGTAGAAAGAGAGAGAGAGAGAGAGAGAGAGACAGAGATTACACACCAGATTACTCAATGCAAATTTCATTTCGTAAAAAAGGAAAATGCGTTATTAATGACAGTCTCACAACCCTTCTCACAACTTCTTCTTCCAAGGAAAAAAAATTGTAATTAATGAAGATGGGTACGTCGACGATGCCATAATGATCGTTGCGTAATTAGGTCACAGCTATAATTTTCCCGTTAATGACGCCTGATGCCGTGTGCCATTATCTCTGGGAGAGGTTTTATGCGTTCGAGGGAGTCATCATTGCATAAGTGGTAATCATAGATACTTATGTATAAATGAATATGACAATACATATACATATAGCTGAGATACATACATACATATATAATATATCGTATATATACAAATCTTTAAATTGAAAGGCAAAAGGCACTACCAACCGGTCCTCATAGGTAATAAAAGAAGTTGGAACCTAAGTACATATATATATATATATATATATATATATATATATATATATATATATATATATATATATATAATATATTCAAAATTCATATATGCATACATGGCTTAGAGATACATATACATATAGCTGAAAAATACAACTCTAGGTTCATGGCTTAACTCCGGTTAACCGCGCACCAGTTCACCCAGCAGTGTGTATATATCAGTCTTTGCTAGGATCGAGAAGATGGGATTTGAATTAGCAACCTCACCTATCAAACTCTTCAATTTGACATAAATTTTGTTTTGTAAGCTAATGACCTTTCAGATATATTCGGTTCCGGCAATAATAATAATAATAATAATAATAATAATAATAATAATAATAATAATAATAATAATAATAATAATAATAATAAACTTTGGCAACAACAAAATAAGCTGTTCCACCGAACTGAGTAAACAACGAAGAGATCTAGGCACAAACAGTTCCAGTCATGATGGAATTTCCATAATCCCGCGTGAATACACCCAACACACCCACGAAACCTTTAAAAAGGCAGAGAAGGCCTCTCCGACCTTGCTACGACAACCATTTATTCACGAAGCTCTAACCCACATAATAAATCTAGTGAGCGCAAACAACAAAGGCCCAAGGACGGGCCATAGGTACTCTGTAGTCAGGGTCGTCGCGGGGTGGACAAAGATCTCCAGTGAGGAGAGTTATTCCTTCGCCTCTTGCAGGTTTGTTACAAAACTTCTGGGGCCTGTGATACGATCAGAGACTTATTATTATTATTTGTAATGTGATCGGTGCTCTGTGGTTAATTGAAGCAGTCCAAAATTGCCGAAATTGCGAGACACATAAAGAGTCTCTCTCTCTCTCTCTCTCTCTCTCTCTCTCTCTCTCTCTCTCTCTCTCTCTCTGGCCAAATAAATAAATAAAATGCTACTCTGTTTAAATAAATAAAATTGGCTTCGCCGACCGTTTGCTTTCTTTTATGTATGTATGTAAATATGTATGTATTTCAGATGTCGTGACTTTCCTGTATGTATGTATGTATACATAATATGTATATATATGTGTGTGTGTGTGTGTGTGTTTGTGTGTGTGTGTGACTGCGTTCCAGTACACCCCTCAAAATCGTAAAAACACGCAAAATACTTAAAAAAAACCTACCGCCAAGAACTTAAATAATTAATCTAACCCACTCACCATCTCTCCCTCCCCCACCCCCCGCAATAAACTTCTGAAAGTAGTAAAACGCAGAAACAGAATAACAGATTGGGCGCACTCACCTCCCCGTAATTCACTTGCCCTGCCGTGTGATGTTTTAGGCGTTAAGAGTTGCAACAGCCTTTTCCATGTTGAGCTATTGAGTGGATCCCGTAATCCTCGGCAGTAAAATCCATCTTAGTTTTATTGCTCGTTCCAGAGGAGAGGAATGAGGTTGAATTCAAAGGGCACCAGGACCAGGGAACAGCGATGGGACCGATAATTCACCAATGCAGACACCCGGCATATTAATATTCGTTTGAGATTAATAAGACAATTCACTGGGGACGGGAGTCAACAATAAACATACAAATGAGATCTGTGATAACTACCTAAACGAGTTTTTGAAATAAGTACCTCAACAGGAAAATCTTTTTTTATATAGCTTTCGCGGAGATGATATTAAAAAGAGTTAAAAGAATGCGGAATAAGAAAACATTGTCCATGTTCATTAGTAACAACAATTCATCCTGATATCTTAACTCCAACAGCTATTCCTCACTACAGAAAAAAAAAAAATTCTCCTGAGATTTTCACACCTCGTAAAGACGAAAAAGGAAATTCTTCTTGCTCAATTGACTCCACGAATCCAAAATGTCTTCGCTAGGGGCGACCCGTCCAATGCAAACCAAAAAGCCCATATCAAAAAAAAAAAACTTGGTATGCTAAACAGATGTCCATTAACAAATACGCACAAAAAAGAAGGGAAGTTTGCTCTACGAATAGCAGCCTTCTTCGGCACCCCTTTGATAAGGCAGAGGCATTTCCTGACGCAGGACAAAACTTTATTTCACGGTGGAATCTAAAATGCAACGCTTCACTCCCTCGCACGCCAGTAAAGGGGATACTAAGGGGCCCGATTAAAAGCACCGCTTTGCTCGGTTACCCTCGGCAAAACTCCTCAAAAAAAAGAGATAAAATTAAAGGAAAAAAGACGTATCAAACCATACGATCGGTGTGGCCTCCCTCAAAAGATTAAAAAAAAAAAAAAAAAACTCAAATGTTTTGATACGATCTGATCCCTCATTCATTAAGGATTCCCGGCTCTGACAGACGATGGCGAAACTCGACCTTACGACCCGAAGGCATTAACACTTGTTTGATACCGGAGGAACCAAGAGACGAAGAGGTAGGAAAAGGAGGGCGTCATCTGACGGCGCAATACGTCATAAACTGCCGAACAAACGACGGAGGTTTCCACCCGAAGCGGCTACGCACGAAGGGCGTTCGGGACGCGTATCCAGCGAGGCACCGCGGCGGTGCCTGAGGGAACTATGGACCACAGTCTACTAATATTAGTTTAACCGCCCGACTTGACCACGCCCATCCAAATGCCGGCCCACCAATCAGCATGCCGAAATTCGTGCCAGGCCACGCCCATCTACCACGCCAAAGGAGACAGTGATATGGTGAACATATCATTTATTTCACCCATATTACTGCACTGCGGGCTGCCAATTATCAGAGCAGAACTGACATGAATAATAGCAGCATTGCCAAATGAGATATCACAAACAATTATATATATATATATATATATATAACTATATATATATATATATATATATATATATGCAACATATATATAATATATATGTATACATATATGTATATATATAATATATATGTATACATATATGTATATATTTATACATATATACAGTTCTAACTCAAAACAGCACATTTCAAATACCATTCAAAATACTAGACAGCCAACAGAGAGAAAGAAAGAAGAGAGAAAGAAAGAGAGAGAGAATGTGTCAAGAAAAAACTTCTCAGTTAACAACACTAAAAAATACCATATCTCAAATGCCATTCAAAATGCCACATAGCAAACAGAGAGTGAGAGAGAGAGAGAGAGAGAGAGAGAATAAACCAGATAGCCATTTAGGTCCCACAGACTCATCCATCATCGGATTCCAAACAAGCCACATACACAAACACACACATACACACACACGAAAGATGCCCAACTGTCGACACTCCAAATTAATACATCTCTGAGGGCGTCAATACGAGCCCATTCCACCCGACCTCCAACCTCGTATTTTGGCCGTCTGACCGCCTAGCCACCCACCTCACCCAGAACCAAACATTTGCTGCAATTACGATGCTATGTCACCCGTCCCGACACCCGCCATTCCGCCGTTTACTGGGCCTTTCAATTCACCCATGCCACCCACTCTCTCACTCACTGCGCCTCTCCTCGACTCTCCCGCCCATGCCACATACCCCAAGTTATGGTTATAAAGCGACATGCCAAAGATGATATTTATCCCTGGAGTTCAGGTGTTGGGCTCTCTCTCTCTCTCTCTCTCTCTCTCTCTCTCTCTCTCTCTCTCTCTCTCTCTCTCTCTCTCTCAAGTGTTCTTTCCCCAATTTTACATCAGTCTATGATTAATTGTTAGTCAGTACCTCTTTTATTTTTCCAATTTTTAGTCTCTCTCTCTCTCTCTCTCTCTCTCTCTCTCTCTCTCTCTCTCTCTCTCTCAAGTGTTCTTTCCTTTATCTCCCTTTCCCCAATTTTACATCAGTCTCTTTTGATTAATTGTTAGTCAACACCTCTTTTCTTTTTCCAGTCTTTAGTCTCTCTCTCTCTCTCTCTCTCTCTCTCTCTCTCTCTCTCTCTCTCTCTCTCTGTGTCAAGTGTGTGTCTTTATCCCCCCTTTCCCCAAATTTTACAACCATTTTGATTAATTGTTAGTCAACACCTCTTCTTTTTCCAATCTTTGGTGCCTTATCTTAGAAACAAACCATTTCATACTAATAAGATAAATGTAAAAGCAAAACAAACCTAAATCCTATTTTCCAAATTACAAATAAAATCAAATATAAACAGTCAACGTTGCTTTTAGTGCAACGACAGGTTTTAAATTAAAGATATTGCCAATTTAGGCAGAACTCATTTCGGGAATCATTTATCTCACCCTCCCCCTCCCCTCCCACAAAAAGGAATCAGCAGGCTAAGACTACTCATCGGCTGTTTCAAAACCAACAACAAAAATCCTAATTCTACCAGAAAGTTTTTAAAATGAAGTTGCAACAGTAAACACGCAATTATACATACACACACAGATATATATTATGTATATAAACACACATACATATATACATATATATATATATATATATATATATATATATATATATATATATATATATATATATATATATATATATATATATATATATATCTAGAAATTTTTATCACACCAAATCATTTATATAGTCATGAAGCTACAAATGTCATTTAATATCAAATTCACGCTACTTCAGGAATATCCCCGATGAGGAATTATCACCGAAGGGGAGTTTTCGAAGTGATAACCGATCCATTTATCACTTAAAAAATTCCCCTTCAGTGATAATTCCCCATCGGGGATATTCCTGAAGCAGCGTGAATTGGACATTAGCGACATTTGTAGCTTCATGAATATACAGAGTATATATATATATATATATATATATATATATATATATATATATATATATATATATATATATATATATATATATATATATATATATATATATATATATGTATATATATATATAAAGTACCATGAAATTTTTCAAATAACTACGCATTCAAAATGTACATAACTTAACTTATTCCAATATCTTACACTGCAAACAATAAAGAACAATAACTCAAATGTTAACTAATTGCCAAAACTATGATATAATAAACACAAGCTGGACTCTCAAGTTACCACCAACCACCAATAAGAAAAAATACTGAAAGCCAAATAGACTCTTAAACTACACAAGGGACGAGGGGCTAATATCCCTAAATTTAAGGTCTGAGCGCCGCCTTCTCCACTGGGGGTTTAGGGAACGTCGTTTCATAGTCTCTGCTGTTTGTCTGTCTCCCCACCCCCTTATATATATATATACACACACACACACACACACACACACACATATATATATATATATATATATATATATATATATATATATATATATAGATTCACATTGAATTCACTTTATCCCGGGAACAGCTTATGTCTCGGGAACTCCCTTTCAGTGTCAACTATTCCCAAGGTAATGTGAATTCGTTTAATGGAATTTGTGGCTTAATATCTGCGAGCATAAAAACATCATAAATACATTATATATATATATATATATATATATATATATATATATATATATATATATATATATATATATATATATATGACTATTTATCACATCACCGTGATTCATATACAATCAGAAAGCTACAAACGTCCTTTAATATCAATTCACTCTACCTCGGAAATAATATATTTTCATATATGTTACCGAAGGGGATTTTTAGTTGATAATAAGTCCACCGTCCCGTGGGGTCACCAGCGACGGACGAGGAATCAGGACCAGTGACGCACTAACGAAATCGGCCGATTTCGTTAGTGCGTCACTGTAGTCCTGATTCCTCGTCCGTCGCTGGTTCGACCTCACGGACGGTGGACTTATTATCAACTAAAATTCCCCTTCGGTAATATATATGAAAATATATTATTTCCGAGGTAGAGTGAATTGATATTAAAGGACGTTTGTAGCTTTCTGATTATATATATATATATATATATATATATATATATATATATATATATATATATATATATATATATATATATATATATATATATATATTCGTGATTCTCTTCATATACCAAATCAACATTTGAATTGCTTCAATGAACACATCTTCAAATAGCATCCTCTCTCTCTCTCTCTCTCTCTCTCTCTCTCTCTCTCTCTGTCACACCTCCGCCCACCTCCTTCAACGCCTCGTGTGTTAATGACACAAGGCGAAAGTTCCAAAAGCACACATATCGGGTTCGCGTAAGGGCGTCGGATTGAAGGCGGTTAAAACTACGTCACTTGAGTCAATATTGTAAAAAGCCTACCATTTTCCCTTCTCCTGTTTGATCTGCGTCTCTCTCTCTCTCTCTCTCTCTCTCTCTCTCTCTCTCTCTCTCTCTCTCTCTCTCTCTCTCCTCTTTATTTGCAGTCTTAAAACTTGTTATTATCTCACTGAAATGATACTAAAAATTCTACTGTTTCTTTGATCCTCTCTCTCTCTCTCTCTCTCTCTCTCTCTCTCTCTCTCTCTCTCTCTCTCTCTCTCCTCTTTATTTGCAGTCTTAAAATTTCATTATTCATCTCGCATTGAAATGATATTAAAAATTTACCACTTTTTATCCTCTCCTCTCTCTCTCTCTCTCTCTCTCTCTCTCTCTCTCTCTCTCTCTCTCCAGTCTTAAAACTTACCTATATTATTTATTTATATAATTGTGGATTTTTATTACACAACAGTTTAATCAAGATATTGTGAATGTCTTAGAATAATAATAATAATAATAATAATAATAATAATAATAATAATAATAATAATAATAAAAGTTTACGAGGACATTATTTACCATACACTAAAATATCCTCGTAAACTACCCCATTATTATTATTACAAATTATTACAACTTTTTCGCAAATCATCCTATCTGTTTATCACATAAGTGCTCCAGCCATTCATCTGTTTATTAAACCTTGCTGCCATCCATGCATCATCAGTTGATAAAATTACTCCAGTATCATTCTTTTTATAATTATCATCTTGCTTATAACAACCTGATTCAATTCAACCGATTAAATCAAAACGAAAATAAACTTAATAAGAGTAAGTTTACTCCAAGCCTTCATCGTACCTTCCAGGGAACTCGCCTACACTGCACTCTGTTTCAACTATTTTTATCCCTCGGGGCAGACCAGCCTGTGCTCGGCAAACCCCCAGAGTTTGATTTCAGCGCGTGCCGAGCTCTGTGATTTATGCCGAGTTACCGAGACGAGCCGAAATACGTCTTACCTCAAAACTTTTTCCGGGGAAGATATCCCGAGGTAGAGGTAGGACAGGGGTTGGGTGGAGGAGGAGGAGGAGGAGGATGTGGAGGAGGAGGAGGAGATAGAGGAGTGCAGGAGGAGGAGGAAGAGGAGGTGGAGGAGAAGCAGGAAGTGGAGGAGGAGCAGGAGGTGGAGGAGGGGCAGGAGGTGGAGGAGGAGCAGGAACAGGGGGAGATGGAGGAGGAGGAGGAGAAAGAGGGGGAGGTGAAGGAGAAAGAGGAAGAGGCGGAGGAGCAGGTGGAGAAGAAGAGGAGGCGGAGGAGGAGTTGAAGGAGGAGGAGGAGGTGGAGGAGGAGGAGTTGAGGAGGAGGAGGAGGAGGTGGAGGTAGGAGGGAGGGGGGAGCCAACATGGTGTCACCATTCAGAGGGTGTGTCATCCCCGTACTCACATTCCTCAGTGCTCAACCTTTCCGGAAATACTCCAGCGACTTAAAAAAAAAAATGATAATACCAACGGCTTGTTCTTTTTGTATGCAAATTCCTTGTACTTGAATTCTGAATTGAGAATAACCGCGGAATAAAAATGAGGCCAAGTAGCGTCTTCATAAAACCTCTTCGATGATTGTCGATCTCTCAGTCCATAAGTTCTGTTCGCGATGTTTCCGTATTTTTTTAAGTATTGTAGTATTTTCTGTAATTTTCCAGATTTTGTTTTGCAAAAGTCTAATAACAAAATAGTCTAAAAAGGCTAAAGCAATTTCTTTAGAAAACAAGATTTGAAACTATTTTAATTTTTCTGATTCGGCCGATGCACAGATAGATTGATTGATAAATGAACGTACCCGCACATGTATGAATATGTACATAACTCCTCACACGCACACATACATGAAAGACCACACACATGCACAACACGCACACACTGAAACACAAAACACACACACACACACACACACACATATATATATATATATATATATATATATATATATATATATATTAAGTGTATATATATAATATAAAAAAGAAAAATCTTTAAGAAAAAATCCTCCTCTATCCCCTCTCTCTCTCTCTCTCTCTCTCTCTCTCTCTCTCTCTCTCTCTCTCTCTCTCTCTCTCTCATTCCATTAACCTCCCAGGTGAGTACAACATCGACAACCAACATGATCCCATCAGAAGCACACTTAGCGTTTCAAAAACCACCAAAAAAATAACTCCGATCCAATTGCTTTTAATCCCACGAGGGAAACCAATGAATCTTCCATTCATCCTCTTCTCTCCTCCATTAATCCTCCTATTCCTTTTCTTTTCTGATCTAGGAGATTGAAAGAAAGTCCGGTGTCGATTACCTTTCATTCGATAGCCGGATCCCTTAAAACGGCCCACTTCCATGGGTTCGTTCAAACCTTTTCAATGCTGACGGGCACGTGATTCTCTTGAAGATGGGCTCTCTCTCTCTCTCTCTCTCTCACACACACACACACACACACACACACACACACACACATATATATATATATATATATATATATATATATATATATAATACCTATATATATATATATATATATATATATATATATATATATATAAATTATACATATGGGAGACATGAGTTATAAGCAGGATATATAGCTAATCCAACTGTATAACATGTAAATGATATAATTACTAAATTTTGGTCCAAAGAAGTGTTATATATATATATATATATATATATATATATATATATATATATATATATATATATATAAATTTATAAAATCATTGACGTCAAAGAAATTTCTTGCAATATCTAAAATTTCTGGCTCACAAGAACTTTATTCACTTAATACAGTTCCTGACATTTTCGAAGGAAGAAAAACCAACAACAGCTAAAATAGTCCATCAATAGCACAAAAACAACTACTGTCCACGAGGGTTAAGAAAAAAACTGGTCAAAACATTCCGAGAAAGCAAAGAGG
>NC_089745.1:2123417-2180917 GCF_040412425.1 Macrobrachium rosenbergii | reverse complement strand
TGTTATTATCGGTAATTGGCGTTCAAGGCCTTTCAGGCTCCACAAATGAGAGAGAGAGAGAGAGAGAGAGAGAGAGAGAGAGAGAGAGAGAGATTTGTAAGTCCGAGTGAGAGAGATGTCTAGTTTGAAATGAAAGAAGGTCTGCATGAAAAAAGTGGTCTGAAAACGGAATTAGAGAGAGAGAGAGAGAGAGAGAGAGAGAGAGAGAGAGAGAGAGAGAGAGAGAGAGAGAGAGAAATAATTTGATGATGGAAAACAATTCACTTCTACAAAGTGAGTTTAGTGTATCAGTGCAAGAAGAAAAACTTAATTCAGTACAACCTGAGAGAGAGAGAGAGAGAGAGAGAGAGAGAGAGAGAGAGAGAGAGAGAGAGAGAGAGACTGCAGGGTATCAAATGCCTTAAGGCATAAGCAATCAAGACGTTATTGTCGTTTTTTTTGCCTTAGCCCCCAAAAAAAAAAGAAAGAAATGACGTGATGTGATGGGGTCTTTTCAAGTACAAGAGGATGACCTGTTATGAAATGACTATAGTAAAGCTTAAGAAAAGTAAATTCGTGGCTGTTATTATTATTCTTTCTTGTCCGCATGGAATGACAAGAATGAAGGCGTGAAAAGAGGTATGTAGCAATGATGTAATGACGGATTTATATCACAGTAACGAAGATTCTGGGACTAACATTTTACTCTTCTTTATCACCACATCTACTAATGGTGGGGTTGTAAGTCTTCATTTGCTGTTATATGTAATTCATATTTTTTGTACTTGTGATAATAGAAATATATAAAAGCAAAGCATGAAACTGCAAACGTAATTTAAAAAGCTTTTATAAATAGAATTCTTGGCTGAAACTAAAATATGAACATGAAAATTAGAAACTCAAGAAAGGATGTAGACTGAAGTTTTATATTCTAAAACATCAGCTCAATACGTCTCTTAAGAACCATTCTTCAGGAGGGAAACGAGATATTACCGCAGCTGGCATGAGTAATAAAGTAAAATGAAGCAAATATAAATGAAAAACTGACAAAGTTCGAGGGAAAAATGAGCCGTCAAGTAAATATCATTTCTACATCGAGAGCTTTGTGGATTGCAATACTAAAGAAGGAAAAGGGTTATTACTGCAATTAGCAAAAATAATAAAGCAAAATGAAGCAAATAACAATAAAAACTGACACAGTTCCAAGACAAAATGAACTGTCAACAAAATATAATGTCTACAATCGAAAGCTTTTTTCACCACCTAAGGAGAGACATCCATTACCGCGCCACATAATCAGCCCTTCTCGACCTTCTTAACATTAAAAAACAATATGAAGCCAATACCATTGCAAAATAAATACGATGCAAATGCCATGGGACAAAGGGACCATGAAATATGTGCAGGGGCACATACCAAGGCCAAAAGCACCATCGAGGGTCACTAAGCCACTTGTGTCTCCCACATACTGATGTTCGCAAAATGATTTGATTGTGACCTTAACGAATTATGCGGCGCGTCCATGGAATATTAACATTCGGGATAACAAGGTACCGTATGTTTAATGGGTATATATGTGTATGTAGTTTGAGGAGGTAATGCACTTTACTGACTATAAAATTTTACTAATAATAATAATAATAATAATAAGAGCAAATTCTAAAGGAAAGTGCAGTTACTGTTAGCCCTGTAAACGCGAGTGTGTGTATATGTACGTATGTACAGTACATATATATATGTATTATTCATGTGTATACACACAAATACACACATATATATACACACAGACAGACAGATAAATAGATAGATAGATAGACAGGGCTAAATTATATTTCCTAATAGGCTTAGAGAGGGAGAGAGAGAGAGAGAGAGCTAATTACACAATCAGGTGGGCCATGACCCTTTGGCAGAGGGGGCACACACAGGGAGACCACCAAATATACATATGCATACTTTGCGTTTTCCCCCTCGAAAGACAAGGCTGAAGGAATGATGGGTTTATAAGCTTGGCTTGTAAATTGTTTTCACACTCGAAATGAAGGTTTAAATGATAATATTCTTTATCCTTTATATAATCTCTGATAACGACTTTCATTATCTGAATGATGGTTAGAATCACTTTCACATGATAATACAAAATATGCCTTTCATTGCTTAAGCAATTTTCAGAAGGTAAATGAGGACCAAAATGGTTTTCTATACTTTGAAACAAAAACATGAATCACTTTCACATGATAATACAAAATACAGCTTAAATTTCCTAAGAGATTTTCAGAATGTAATTGAAGACCAAAATGGTATTCTATACTTTGAAACAAAAACATATTCACTCAACGTTAGAATCACTTTCACATGATAATACAAAATATAGCTTTCATTGCCTAAGCAATTTTCAGAATGTAAATGAAGACCAAAATGGTATATTCTATACTTTGAAACAAAAAAAAAAAAACATTAAGTATTCATATTCACTCAAGACCGATGAATTTAGCAAATTGTATTGTACATTTGACTTTCACCCCAACGCCCGAGGAAAGATTTCATGGTTCCTGGCTTGAAGTAAATACAGTAATTATAATGTAACCGAACCTTACAAGTACGGCTCTATTTAAGGAAAACTTAGGCGCTTGATCACCGATATTATTTAATCTGAATAATCTTAAAAGTTGGAATGTTTTCTTTGCGAATTTGGCTGTTTCATATTCCTCCTACCCAGTAGATATATGATGAAATGTTTTTCTAAATAAAATTAAATACCACAATTTTTCTACGTAAATTAAATACCAATATTTTTCTACGAAAAATTAAATACCAATATTTTTCTAAGTAAAATTAAATACCATATTTTTCCACGTAAAATTAAATACCAATATTTTTCAAAATAAAATTCAATACCAATATTTTTCCACGAAAAATTAAATACCAACATTTTTCTACGTAAAATTAAATACCAATATTTTTCTATGTAAAATTAAATGCCAATATTTTTCTGTGTAAAATTAAATATCAATATTTTTCTACGTAAATTAAATACCATATTTTTCCACGTAAAATTAAATACCAATGTTTTTCTACGTAAAATTAAATACCAATATTTTTCTACGTAAAATTAAATACCAACATTTTTCTACGTAAAATTAAATACCATATTTTTCCACGTAAAATTAAATACCATTATTTTTTCACGTAAAAGGGAATACCAATATCTTTCTTTTTCCACGTAAATTAAATACCAATATTTTTCTACGTAAAATTAAATACTACTGCTCTTCTACGTAAAATTAAATACCAATATTTTTCTATGTAAAATTACGCACCACTTATTTTTCTACGTAAAATTAAATACCAATATTTTCCTGCGTAAAATACTCCATGGATTTTAATACAATATTCGTCACTAGCTTTAAGGACAAAATACTGATAGCATATGCAAACGCATTTAACTGTGCACGTAAATCGATTACATATATGCATACTGAATGTAAGTAAATAGTTGCATTTAAAACATACAGAGATTGATATCTGGAGGTAAAATTGTCATTATTACAACGTACATTTTAGTATAGCGAACAGCTAGGTACGCAATCTACCGTAACCGGTAAAGACTACGCTGACTGCATAATACCGATTATGATAACCTTTACAATTTACTGACTGAAAAGTATTCGCGCATGTTTCATGATCAGTTAGCCGAATAATAATAATAATAATAATAATAATAATAATAATAATAATAATAATAATAATAATAGTAATGGTGAAGAAATCCACAATGATGTCAGTTTAAAGGAGAATCGAGCATGTTCTCAAAAGCTCTCGTTTTATACATATTTCGAATTTATATATTTACACTGACATCATCGTGGATTTCTTCGCCATTTTAGTGACTGGTGCGATTATGAGACTTATATAAGTAATGATAATGATATGCCCTCTTGATAAGAATGGCAGCATCAGTGGGACTGATTTTATACAAGGTGTTTTCAATTCTTCTTACTATTCTCTTTCCCTCAAGGCTAATATCTGCTCAAAGTTGGCCGATATATTCCCTTCAAATAATAATAATAATAATAATAATAATAATAATAATAATAATAATAGGCAATAACACTCCATTCTAATATTTCCATAAGACACTATGATATCACTATAATTCCAATGACGAAGCTGTAGAATGCCAGAGGGATATATAACTAACTGCAAGGGGCGGTCAACCCAACCTTCGCCACTCGACTTTATGACAAACACTTCACTTTATCTCGTTTTCATGCTCGGTCACATCTCTCTCTCTCTCTCTTCCCCAACCCCCTCCTATCTCTCTCTCTCTCTCTCTCTCTCTCTTTTTCCAACCTCCTCCTCTATCTCTCTTCCTCAACCCCTCCCCTCAACCCCTCCCTCTCTCTCTCTCTCTCTCCCCAACCTCCTCCTATCTCTCTTCCTCAACCCCCTCCCCTTCTCTCTCTCTCTTCCCAACACCCTCCTCTCTCTTCCTAACCCCCACCCTCTCTCTCTCTCTCCTCTCTCTCACTCTCTCTCTCCCCCAACCTCCTCCCCCTCTATCTCTTCCTCAACCCCCTCCCCCTCTCTCTCTCTCTCTCTCTCTCTCTCTCTCTCTCTCTCTCTCTCTCTCTCTCTCTCTCCCCAACCTCCTCCCCCTCTATCTCTCTCCCTCAACCCCTCCCCTACTCTCTCTCTCTCTCTTTCCCAACCCCTCCTCTCTCTCTCTCTTCCCCAAACACCTCTGTATCTCTCTTCCACAACTCACCTTATCTCTCTCTTCCCAACCCCTCCTCTCTCTCTCTCTCTCTCTCTCTCTCTCTCTCTCTCCCTCTCTCTCTGCAACGACAGCAGAGGGCAGGGAGAGCGAGCGGGCGAGAGATGCATCCCATCGTCGTGACCAGGAAGGGAAATGACAGGCGACCGTGCCGTCCGCAGGAGACAGGTTGAGAGGCGAAAGGGGAGGAATTGGCTGGAGGCGGGGGTTCCAATGACGAGTAGGGGCGTGGGTGTTGGTGTAAAATATCACATTACGCCCACTCGCCCACACCTCGGGGGCGGAAGGCAAGTGACGGTAGCTATGTAGCAGCCATTTCCTCCTCTATCTCGCCATATCCCTTGATTGCTTAATCTTACCTGTCCTCCTCCTGGCCCTACGGGGAGGTACGCAGGGAGGTACAGAGGGAGGTACAGCAGGAGGTACGCAGGGAGGTACAGGTAAGGGGTGGAGATGATATGTGAAATAGGTAGGAAGCGGGGAGATGGTTTATGAAGCTTCTGTGGAGGGCTGCCCAAGAACCTACTGTAGAGTTCTGCGGCTCAGTCAAAGGTATTCAGAAATAGAATTATTAATAATAACAATTATAACTGCTCTTCTTCTTGTGACAGGTTGATACAATAAATGAAACCAGTCGAGTTATTTCCCTATCATGATGTATAAAGGCTCTGATGAACATAGAACCGACCGACATTTAATAAATATAGCAGGAAAATTTTCACTGAGTTTAAAATCTAATTGAAAAGGAATTGAAATATTGTTGATTTATTTCTTCAAATTAATTCATGATAAATTTTTACGCTTCATATTCGATAAATATTTATTTTAAAAATGAGAAAGTAATATATATATATATACATATACAGTATATATATATATATATATATATGTATATATATATATACACAATTATATGCATTATGTATAATATATATATATATAATATATATATATATATATATATATATATATATATATATATATATATATATATATATATATATATATATATATATATATATATACGTGAATCAATAATATACCAAACAACCACCCAACAGTACCGATCTGACTTAAACATACGGAAAAATTACTAAACAAAACATCAAACGTCCACAAGCAAACTATCATAAAATTATTATTACCTTTCCCCTGCTGTCAAGAATTAAAACGATCTTCTTTATATCGTTTTCCTTAGGCCTGGGCTAAATAAGGACACAGAAACAAGATCTTGATCTAGTGGTTATGACATTCCACTTAATGCAAAGAGGAACCAGGCTTCATTCCCTGGGAAGGTGAAACTGTATAATGGCCCGTTTCATTTAACTCATTATACCTACGTTGGTTGGCCATTGCAGAGAATGATTTAACCGACTGTGGTAGATCTCAGCAAACGCACAGAGAAGGGCATGAGGCTAGCAACCTCATCCCACAAATAATTAGTGAGAATCGGAAGGGGTAGCAACTTTTAGGGGCGCGCAGATGAAAAGATTAAAAATCAACGGAATGTTTCTTCTTACCACCTCTCTGAAGTATTCTGAGAAGATTGTTCCTAGCATTACCTGGAAGAAGAAGAGGAAAGATGTAATCAGTACAAGATTTGACGTTACATTATTATAAGTAATGAAAAGTAACCCACTTACTAATGATGAGTTCTTAACACACGAGAGGACATTATAATTACAGAGCCTGACGATATGATACAAAGTGGGTCGTCTCGTCATATGCTCTCTCTTTCTCTCTCTCTCTCTCTCTCTCTCTCTCTCTCTCTCTCTCTCTCTCTCTCTCTCTCACACACACACACACATATCTGACAAAAATTCTTGATTAAATTGACATCCCCCTCTCTCGCTCTCTCTCTCTCTCTCTCACATTTAAAAATTCTTGAATAATTTAATCTCCTCTCTCTCTCTCTCTCTCTCTCTCTCTCTCTCTCTCTCTCTCTCTTCTCTCTCTTCTCTCTCTCACATTTAAATAATTTAATTTAATCTCTCTCTCTCTCTCTCTCTCTCTCTCTCTCTCTCATCTCTCATACACATCTGACAAAAATTCTTGATTAATCTCTCTCTCCCTCTCTCTCTCTCTCTCTCTCTCTCTCTCTCTCTTACACGCTCACGCACATCTTACAAAAATCTTGACTAATCTCTCTCTCTCTCTCTCTCTCTCTCTCTCTCTCTCTCTCTCTCTCTCTCTCCTAAGGACACACACACAAACACTAATTTTCATACAGTATTATAAACTCGAATTCCACAACCCATGTAGAGAAAGAGAGAGACAAACAGAGCATAAAGAGATATTTACAGGAGAAAATGGTAAGGCAGAACGAGAGAGAGAGAGAGAGAGAGAGAGAGAGAGAACGGAATATAATACCTGTTGTCATCTGATCTGTCATAAGGTACACAAAAGCTGACTAGTCGAGGCAAAAAAGTGCCGGTTGTTGGTGACACACAAACGTCTCCTCTCTCTCTCTCTCTCTCTCTCTCTCTCTCTCTCTCTCTCTCTCTCTCTCTCTCTCTCTCTCTGTGTTTATGGCGGAGGGGGTTCTTTCATCAGCATTATGCAAAGTTGGTGATTAGAAAATGAAGGTGGTGACAACTGAATGGTGATGATTAAGACGAGATACGAAGATAATAATGGTGATAATTATGACGAGATATGAAGACAATAATGGTGATGATTATGACGAGATATGAAGATAATAATGGTGATGGTTGTGACGAGATATGATGATGGTAATAGTGATCATCATAGGAGATATGTTAATGATAATAGTGAGGATGGTGATGAAACAATATTTTTAAAATTACATAACAAAACCAACAGGACCTTATTCAACTGCCCTGCAAACGTCGTGACGTCATCACTCATACAATGACGAATGACTGATCATTATTATATTCATTATCATTTTCATCATCCTCACCATCACAATATAATGTAATAAATGACTGTCATCATTTTCATCAAATGGAATCATCATAACGCGGTATTAACAAGAATTATCAGCACCATTATCATCATCTCAATAAAAACAACATCACTAATTATCATCATCACAACATCATAATCATCATCACAACCTCATCATCATCATCATCTACATTTTAACCACTAATAATCATCATCACAGCATTATAATCATCATCATCATTACAATATCACTAATCACCATTACCATCATCATCACAACATCACTAATCATCATCAAAACATCGTAATCATCATATCATCTTCATAAAATTATTCAAACTCAAACTCGCCATAAAGACCCACATCCTTACCCAGTACAAACATCATCATCATAATCACCATCATTATCATCACAAAGTCAATAATCATCATCACAACATCACTATTCATCATAATCACCATCATCACAATACTAATCACCATCACCACAACATCACTAATCATCGTCATCACCATCATCACAATACTAATCATCACCACATCACTAATCATCATCACCACAACATCATAATCATCACCACTATCTTCATAAAATTATTCCAACCTAACTCGCTACAAAAACCCACATCCTTACGCAGTACAAACGCCAAACATCATCACCATCATCACATCATCATCATCATCATCATCACCACCATCATGCCTTCACATATACAGGAAACCCTGTAATGAAGCCGACGTGATGTCATGTCAGGAATGCTTCTTCTACTTCTTGCCAGCCTGTTCATCAAAGTGATGAGCGCAATGATTACGTGCCAAATCACCACGAGCAATTCATCACTTGGCTGTGGGAACTCATTACTAGGAAGTCTCTGGACTGCCTGACTGCCTTCGATCGAGGACGGAGTGATTGAGTGATTAATATTTTAGTAATGAGTATATATTTCATAATTATGAATATTTACACTGCATGAGTAGCTACCTGGTTAATATGGTAGGTATTTTGATATGGAAAATAACCTTACCTAATAATAATAATAATAATAATAATAATAATAATAATAATAATTATAAAAAATCGAAAGTCGTCCTCAGTGGTAGAGAATCTTAGTATAATAATAATAATAATAATAATAATAATAATAATAATAATAATAATAATAATAATAATAATAATAAGAATTATTGTTATTATTATTATAAAATATTATTATAAAAATTATTATTATTATTATTATTATTATTATTATTATTATTATTATTATTATTATACAGCTGGTTTTGTGGACTCCTTAACATTCATGAGCTTACTTTTAAGCCAACATTATGAAGTCTACGGTAACTGTCCTCCAGATTTCACAGATGCACAGTCGATTATTGTTGCTGCTGTTTTAGTTTAAGCTGGCCTTATGCCAGTATGGGTTCATCAATTTGAAATTTTGTAAAATGTGACGAATAGCATTAAATTCCTAGTGAAAATCTGGGTAGCAGGAGCAATTTTGAGTCGTGCAGGTTCAATCGTTTGCGGGGAGAAGATGAACACTGATGCACAAGCTTTGTCAAAAAAATTATAATAAATATATATATATATATATATATATATATATATATATATATATATATATATAAGCATTTAATTTGTAATCCCATCAACTCCTAGTGTCTCTCCATTCTTCAACCTCTCAATTCCCTTTCTTACTCTCTCAACACTCACAAGCATCCTCACCCTTATACTAACACTTTTCACAGCTGCCTCTCTTTTATCCGCCACATTCAACAATACTCAACATATTTACTCAATTAACCCAGGGCTGCATTCACCTTTGACCGCAATTCTTCTTCTGTATTTTAAATTCTGGTAACCGCTTGCACATTAACAATCCTCTCTGTATCTACTTCTCTGCAAAACAACTTATTCTCTTTAAAGGTTCTTGCCCATGTGTGTATATATGGATATACGAGGATATTCATAAATATATATACATGTATACACATACATAAATATATACCACACATATATGCATACATACATACATTCATATATATATATATATATATATATATATATATATGGAGAGAGAGAGAGAGAGAGAGAGAGAGAGAGAGAGAGAGAGAGAGAGATTTCACATAGTGTTTAATGCGCATATAAAGGCAAAAATAACTAGCAAAGACAGGAAGTTTTTTCTTAATGATCCCCACTCGAAACCCGAGGAAGTTTTCGAATGGTCATAACTAAACTTCACCACGTACAAACACTGGCTTAAAAGTCGTCTTTAAAACGACACTGCAGAAAAGAAACTACTGGATTTGAAGTACATCAGTCCTAATAAAATTAATTTGCAACAAAACTATATATATATATATATATATATATATATATATATATATATATATATATATATATATATATATATATGATACGCAATTAGTCAGAGATGATTAGGCGGCAGAAGAAGACGAAGAAGAATAAGAAGAAGAAGAGGGAGGAGAAGAAGAAGAAAAAGAGGAAGAAGATACGAAGGACTCATTACTCACAACCCTAAGGAAATCCTTCAGCACTCTTAAATCTCCAACCCCGCCCTATCCAAATCCCCTCTCTCTCTCCTCCCCCCTCCCCACCATCATAAATACCCTGGAACACAAGATGCCCTCATCAGCAAAAAGGTTTTGCCCTCTATACCCCACCATTTTACCCTCATGAGAGGTGGGAGGGGAGGCAAGGGGGAGGCAGGGCGAGAGATACCATACTCCCGTCCCCCCATTAATTTCCAAAGAGCATTCTACCTCAACCCGCCTTACGCTTCTGACATCTTACATCACGATATACAGATGTAAAAAGAAAACCAATTAAGCACCTTAAAAGGGCTGGACGCTAAGGGCGGAATTCCCGGCGGAAGATCCATAACCGATGGTCACTACTGCAGAAGCCCCGGTTATTTTTTTGTTTTCCTTTGCAAAGGGAGAATGGGTGAAGTCTCTCACCTTGTAGGGGCACCGATCGCCTTTACCGCCCATTCCTCCCCACCCCATCCCCCAACCCAGCCCTGGTGACTAAAGCCCTTTTGTAAAAACTCAGCCTTCCATCTTTAATCTGGGATTGTTTTTTTTTTTTTTCATCTAAACATGGTAACATGACTGGAAAGAATTGCAAGTATGTTGTCCCTTGTCCCCTGTCAGCACGTGAGATGAGAGAGAGAGAGAGAGAGAGAGAGAGAGAGAGAGAGAGAGAGAGAGAGAGAGAGAGAAGAGTGGATAGCGCACGCTTCCAATGTCTTATTAAGAATCAACATAAAAAAAAAATAAATAAATGACAATTACGTTCGGTGCAGCTCTTTCGAGATGAGGATGAAGAGATTTAACGGTGACCTTGAAGACGAGAGAGAGAGAGAGAGAGAGAGAGAGAGAGAGAGAGAGAGAAGGAAGACTATATCTGGCGAAACATCAACGCATACAAACAGACAAACACACACGCACATACACACACAAAAGGATTAGGGGGCAATTTCACTTAATGCGACTGACGTGTAAAGTGCTTTATCAATATCCATTAAGTGGCAGCTTCCTCCTCCTCCCTCCTCCTCCTCCTCCTCATCCTCCTTATCTCCTTCTTCCTTTTAAAATCTACCATCCGCGAAACAGACAAATTCACCAACAAATGCGAACAAGGCTTTGCATTCAGAGGATAGCCTGCAATTAACAGAACGGCCCATCAAGTTGGCGGACATTCTCTCTTAATCTAATTACACAATTATCCTCTTATTGTCGCATTCCTCGACTGAATCTCTGCATCCGCTAACAAATTTCCCGATTTGTGTTGTTGCTAAAAGGTAGATTGGATAGAAATTACATTAAAAAAGATGGTTGCACCAATAAAGGTGACTTTCGATGACAGTAAGGGAAAAAGGAACTCGCGACCAGGTGCAGCGTCCTTAAGATACTAATACTGATTCTCAAGTCAGGTCCGGTTTTGGCTGAGCAATGTATAATGTATATACTGCCATTGATCCGTTATGCAATTTATAATGTATTCATTGTCCCTACCCAGTTAAGCAGTGTGCAATGTGTCAATTACCCAGTTTTTTTTTTTAAAGTAACACCTGTCTTATATTAATCTAGATATACCCATGTCTGACATTGTGTTCCATTTTCAACTGGAGATTTTGATATTTTCTTAAAATAAAATTTATTTATCAGAATAAAATGGAAGTTTTAGTCAGGTAAGGCCAGGAAGGATTGGTCACCATTCTTCATTTTGTCACTGACCTTGGACAACAGATTTCGTATCCAGTATCCTCACCTGAGCTCCTTTTCCCTTAAATTATCGCCGAAAACTGTCTTTTCATTATTGGCTTAAACTTTAAGCATTATTCATGAATACTATATTGACTTGTTTCATGAGTCAATATAATATTCGTATGAAACGATCGAACCTAATTAAGCACAAATGTTTGTTTAATTACCTTTTGGGTTTAGAAGTTTCACTGCAAGTTCCTTTATTGGGAGGCGCAAACGCATATAATCTCTTGACATTACCTACACATACGGGGAACATGCTAAAAATATATGGTCAATAAAGCTAAGTTCAACATTTTATATATATATATATATATATATATATATATATATATATATATATATATATATATGTATATATATATCACATATATAATACATATACATATATAAAAAAATATATATAATTATATATATATATATATATATATATATATAATTATATATATATATATATAATTTATATATATATATACACAGAGAGAGAGAGAGAGAGAGAGAGAGAGAGAGAGAGAGAGAGAGCACATGTGAATGCACGGATGTAATGTATATTTACCCATGCTGCCATACAAAACATAATATAACAATAATTTAGTAGCCTTCATATCAAAATTGGGATAGAAAATAATTATATAATAAAGAGAGACTGTAATCGAGAAGAGAGAGAGAGAGAGAGAGAGAGAGAGAGAGAGAGAGAAAGCAGAGCACATCACTTGGGGCTTAGGCCTTGATCCAACCTACGCCTCCTATCCCCCCAAAATACTTTGGTTACCTGAGGTGCTGTCATAGCAGGGTTTACCTGGCAACCCATCGCTGACGGCAAAGGTAACCTACTTTTTCCCCGGTCCTGTCCACCAAGGAAACGCCTCTTCACTATATGAAAGGGACAATCTGCCTGGAAATTAGGGAAATCTGAGACGCAATAGCCCTTAATTATCTCTCTCTCTCTCTCTCTCTCTCTCTCTCTCTCTCTCTCTCTCTCTCTCTCTAAATTGGAAAGATTTGTTTTTTTACCTTAAATTTACGGTAGAAATTAATTATATTCCAAAGTCGGAAATAAAGGATTTTTACTGTAATCGAAGTGCTGAATGCTACATTCATTTTCTCTTATGAAATATCCAATTTCATCACAAAATCAGGACTTGTAATAGAAAGGAGAGGAAGAGAAATTCTAAGAAGGACCAATTTTCCCGAACGACTCTCGATCTCGCAACTTCTCACATGCCTTACCCAGAGTGACGTTATAGCCTGATCAGAAGGTATCTTGGATTTCAGTCTACCGAGAAGAACGGTGAAGGAGAGCCATTCCATAGATAAGGAAAATACTTATATACATGGATAAATAGGTCCTACATGCACCTGAAAGAGTTGTCACTGAAATTATGAAATTCTCTCACGCCTTCGTCCTATAAGATTTCCAAAACTTACCAGCTTCAGTAGGTAAAGTGAGAGAAGTCGGACAGCCAAGAGAATAGAGACATATAAAAACAAACGGATGAAAAGTAAAAAGCACTAAACAATTCAGATTAGTACGAGGAGACATTGCATATAACCTTCAGTACTGTTTACAGTGTGCCGTCTGAGGCACACGATATGCTATACACCGCCGAATATTCATTTTAATTCATAAATGGTATTATTAGTCAGCTTAAGGTGATCCTCGTTACAAACAAACATCTCAGTTTTATTGTTCCATTAAATTGGGCTATACCGGTATCGATGGTCAGACAAAGGAGTGGGAGTGTTTCTTGCCATTTAATTTGTGTAAATGAATATTCCACACAAACAGAATTCCTCACGAGAGAGAGAGAGAGAGAGAGAGAGAGAGAGAGAGAGAGAGAGAGAGAGAGAGAGGAGGAAGGAGGAGGAGGAGGAAGAGGAGGAGGAGGAGGAGGAGGAGGAGGACAGGAGAGGAGGAGGAGGAGGAGTAGGATGAGAGAGAGGAGGAGGAGGAGTAGGAGGAGGAGGAGGAGGAGGAGGAGGAGGAGGAGGAGGAGGAGGAGGAGAAGGAGAAAGAGAGAGAGAGAGAGAGAGAGAGAGAGAGAGAGAGAGAGAGAGAGAGAGAAGGAGGAGGAAGATGAGGAGAACGATTTACAAATGCAAGGCTCTAACTTATGTTGCTAGAATCATTC
Organism: Macrobrachium rosenbergii; assembly: GCF_040412425.1. Lineage (NCBI taxonomy): Eukaryota > Metazoa > Arthropoda > Malacostraca > Decapoda > Palaemonidae > Macrobrachium > Macrobrachium rosenbergii. Next base: position 2,166,829 of record NC_089745.1, on the reverse strand, counting down.
AGTGTCTTCTAAATATCTAATCTAACCCTTCAGATATAATATGTAAAACTGTGCGTGAGAGAGAGAGAGAGAGAGAATCATCCCTTATCACCTAGCCCTCTTAATGCCCGAATCAATGAGCAGATTAAGCCGGTCATAAAATTAATCTTCTCCAGCGGAGAAACCCGAGAAGAACATCACGACCGAAAAAAAAAAAAAAAAAGATTCCTCCTTATGGAGGAACGCAGGAATCAAGCACGCAGGAATGCGTTGCGAGGAGTCCTACCTGGGACTTTCTCCCAAGCGATTAACCCTTATCAAGGAAGCTTAGAGGCTTATCCTTCTTGCATCGGCCACGCTGAGGTCTGGAGTGTTTTCAAGGGACGCATGTGCTTTGCGAGTCATGCTGTCCACTTATTAATATTCAATTTCTTTGTTCAATGTTCTTGTCTCCACCACCAAAGTCTCTCTCTCTCTCTCTCTCTCTCTCTCTCTCTCTCTCTCTCTCTCTCTCTCTCTCTCTCTCTGTACATGACTTCTTTGCTTCACCAGTATGCCTTCAAAAACATGACATGAATAACATGCTAGGTTACCTTACTTCAGTAAGACCATGAATCTCTCTCTCTCCCTCTCTCTCTCTCTCTTCTAATTCTTTACTTCACAAGTGTGCCTTCAAAAATACATGACTAAAATAGTTTTAATAACATGCTAGGTTACCTTACTTCAATAAGATCACGAATCTCTCTCTCTCTCTCTCTCTCTCTCTCTCTCTCTCTCTCTCTTTCTTAGATGAACGCATAACTTTAATCTTTCCTTCACGAGCATGCCCTCAATAACAAATAACTACAATATTTGTAACACAGGTTACCTTACATCAATAAGATCATAAGTTCTCAACTCTCTCTCTCTCTCTCTCTCTCTCTCTCTCTCTCTCTCTCTCTCAGACGAACTCACATCATTCTTTACTTCACAAGTATGCCTTCAACAATATTACCAGACTAAAATGGTTGTAGCACCTTACTAGGCTACCGTACTTCAATAATCTCTCTCTCTCTCTCTCTCTCTCTCTCTCTCTCTCTCTCTAAGGTACACAAGCATGCCTTCAATATATGAGTAAATGTCTTTGAAGAATTACCAGGTCACATAAGATCTTAATCCCTCCCCTCTCTCTCTCTCTCTCTCTCTCTCTCTCTCTCTCTCTCTCACTCATTCACCATTTTGTGCTACCTAAAGTTCGTTCACATAATCTGATTAAATATGATAATTCATGATTAGGTTACTTTACAGTAAACATGATTCATTCTTCTCCTTTCCTTTTCAGACTTTCCTCTATTCTTAACTAGTTCCTTTTATTCGTACACGTCAGTTCTCTCTCTCTTCCATTTACCATTTACTAACACTTCCAGCATCTTTCATTTACATAATCTATTTTTTATATATGTAACCCAAGTCTCCTTTTTCATTTTGTGAACGTATCTATCTTTAGCTTGGCTTAACATTTCTTTTAATCTTTCATTATTAATAATTTGTCTTTTATTCTTATTTCCCACAGCCAATCTTTCTTTCATGTCATCAACAAAAGTTTTGCCTTATCATCAAATTTCCTTAATCATAACACTGTTGAATTTTTTGTATGTCATTCTTTATTCGATTATAAAGCTAATAAATATTGTGTAATGCACCTAATTTCTCTCTCTCTCTCTCTCTCTCTCTCTCTGACCCTCATGACACAATGGTGGCAACGTGGCTCACAAACCAGAAGCCGCTGTTCGATACCCAAACTGGGTATGACCACGTCCCTTATATTTTCAGTGTGCCTGTCATACCCTTTACGGTTAATTATCCCCTGGACTGTTAGTAAACTGCTGTGGGTCGCAGAAGAGAGGGGAAACTAATAGAAATGAGTGATCAATACTTCGATCACTTAGTAAACGTGACGGGCCCGAAGAGATAATTCTTACCTCATCGAGGTAAAACAATTTGCCGGATATTTTCCTCATATCTGATTTCTAGTCTCCTCAATCAGATGGCCTTTTTTCAGGAGTCTCTCTCTCTCTCTCTCTCTCTCTCTCTCTCTCTCAATCTCCTCTAATCAACAATCCCCTTCAATTATAATTCTCCCGCATTTTCTCTCAAGCTTCCGATCCATACCTTCCCTAAACCTACCGAAAAACCAGGCGTGACGCCCCATTGGCTTCTTTCCACCTTCACTCAACTCCTGAAGCAACATTATCCGGTGAATGTCTGGTAACCTCAGGTAACCGTGCTATTGTCTGCCTTGTAAACAATCGCCCAAGACGAAGAACAATTCCTCCGGTGAACAATCGCCTTGGAAAAGAAAAAAAAGCATCCCCTTAAATGAACAATTCCTTTAGCATCGTGCGTATATACTACGCTGGTTTTCAAGGCGTGTGAGTTTGGGATGCGTAACACTAATCAAGGCTTACACAACAATGGCAGGTAGGTTCACAAACTCTTTAACTCTCCTGGGCTTCGGGTCTCATTGACACCCACTGACACTTGCAACAAACTGCTAAGGATCGTTGCAAACCTTTTTACAGGGCTTGGGACCGTCATCAGCTTGTAAGAACTTCATGACGACAGCTAGGCGTAAGATCATATAATGACTTCTAAACGAATGGCATAAATAGGAAAAATACATATCTGTACACATACAAAACAAGTAATAAATGCGCCAAAGTTTTTTCGCCGCAATCGAGTTTTCTGTACAGCCGCTACAGCGTATAATCAATGCCACCGAAAACGGATCTATCTTCAGGTGGTCTCGGTATAATGCTGTATGAGCCGCAGCCCATGAAACTTTAACCACGGCCTGGTGCTGGCCTGTCATGTGTCATTGCCAGGCGCACGATTATGGCTAACTTTAACCTTAAATAAAATAAAAACTATCGAGGCTAGAGGACTGCAATTTGGTATGTTTGATGATTGGAGGGTGGGTGATCAACATGCCAATTTGCAGCCCTCTAACCTCAGCAGTTTTTAAGATCTGAGGGCGGACAGAAAAAGTGCGGACGACAAACAAAGCCGGCACAATAATTTTCTTGTACAGGAAACTAAAATTGAAGACAAACATATTATTTATAAATCTCAAAGTAAGAATAAAATCTTACGACCACAAGCATCCTTCATACTCATTTGGCATCCCATCAATCTTTTCTCGTGGCAAGTGTGATTTCTTGAAGGCAAACGGACAAAGGGGTTAATAAAACTCAAATGATAGGCGTTGCCTCTAAAATATTCCCGCTTCTTACACTGCAGTAATACACAATGTATTATCAAGTGCTACAGATGGCTTGCAGTCCAAAAATTTCTCTGATAAGAAGTAAATTGTGGCCGAATTCTCTGAGGGGTGTTGATGCACGGCGAACCAAAAAAAATCTGACGTGGTATTTCATAATTGCTTCTCCTTATTTATATTATTGATCTTCGCAACTTCTTCGTTATTGCAGAACCGGTTCCGTCTGATAAACAAATTTCGCGACCTAATACATCAAGATGTTCTGATAAGCGATGAATAGAGATAACACAAAATGGATGTTTTTCGTTTTTTTATTTTTGACCTAACTAATCATTTACAACTACTGTTAGTTTTTTTTATTATTTTACTATTTTGCCAAACTTTATTTTTTGTGCATCCAACGATTTATTATATCATTTCGGTAAATCAGACTTTGATCTGGTACAAATGTCATTTTTTTTCAGACAATTCGTCTGTTCGTCAATTAATGACTAATCATACCACAAGACCTCCCTCATTAGAATACCCCTTTACAACGTCCCCAGACGCCCCAGAGAGAAAAAGGTCAAGTCAGGTTAGTGAACTTGGCGGGACTGCCCGGGGAACTGAAAAAAAAAATTAATCAATAACTACCTGGGACTCCTAATTGTCTCGTTAGAGGGAGGCCAATTACCTATTATCAGCCGAGCCTTAAGTAACAGATCGGCGTGATTCTCCTGACAACTAACCCATGTCCCACTAGGTAGCCCTCCCCCACCATTTACCCCTAAAGATACATGCCCCTTCCCCTTCACACCTTGGAAGTCTCACCTCCCAACTTCCCCTTCAGTCCTCTTAACCCTACAAGGCCTGACCACCCCTCCCCTTCACCCCTTGAAGGGCTGACCAACGCACCCCGCCCCAACGCCCCCGCAGCCACCAAACGCCCAAACGACCCCCTGTGATCTGACCTCCCTGTCAGGAGTCTCTCCCCGGCCCCCTCAACTCCTCACAGCCACCTGTATTTTAGACCAATCACCCCCTCCCCTGCCCATCCCCTCCCTTAACGGGTATGACCTACCACCCATTCCAGCCCCCCTCCAAAAAGGTTCAGGGGGTCAATGATGGCCGGCATAATGCCCCCGAGTGGTAACTACGCTAACTACGCTTCTTTGTTATAACCCCGTCCGTCGGAGAAACACCGAGTTTAATTGAGTCATTAGTATGTTAATGCGGTATAGGTATGGTAAGGACCGCAAGGAGCCGGCGAAGGCGTTTGAAGACTGTAATTATTATCCTGCTGCATCCTCATTTTCTCTCGTTATGACCGGGTTAATTGCAACGGCAGGTGACGCATCCGACTGTGTGTTTTGGTTGGCTTTGAGGTGAGGAACGATGCAATTGCACGTTTGCTGAATTGCTTGATGATTTATTTGTCGCGGCTGTACGTTATTCTTCTTTCCGATTCCATCGTTCACACGTTATCTCTTTTATCACTGAGTCCACGTCGGAAGGTGAGTGAATACCGGGACTTTGAACAAGTACTTTCGTAGTTTATTCTGCATTTTCAAGTGACTTCGTGCTGCACTGGATATCTCTCTTATCTATTTTCATTTTCTCACATCAATAATGACAGAAAATAACAACAGGAAAAGAGAAGCAACGGGTGTAAATACAATAACGATTATCAGTTATTAAAACTCCTTCCGTCAGAGTCGTCTTAATCACGGCAATCCTTCAGAATCCAACTTTCAAAGTAAATATCTCCCCCCCCCCACCAATAATTAATTTCCTTTTTCCAGTTCTGAAATAGAGGAAGTAAGCTCTGCCCTGAAATGGAAGAATACTGCAGTTATCTGCAAAAATACAAAACTGAGAAAAATGGTAGATACTGCAGTTTTCCCTTGCCTTACTACTGATTTTGCAGATACTGCATATGGGACCCCCTACAGATACTGCAAATAGGACCTCCCCTAAGTAAAGCACTGAAGAATCATTCTGAAACTGCAGTAACTTGTGCACTAGTGTTTCACGAGCCAAGTAGGTGGCATATCTCAATTTCGAAATTCTGCACATACTGCAGTTTTCCATTTTAGGGCAGAGTTTCTCCCTGACCAAGAGCATAATAAAATCACCAGAGACCATCCAAGAACGACCAGAGCAAGCAAGCAAGCAGGCAGACTCAGACGCAGGCAGAGAGGAAGTATTATCGAAAGAGAGAAAGAGGGAAAGAATAAGGTCAAGCAGTTAATAAGCAAGCGGGCAGAAGACAGATCATAAGGACGAAGCAGAAACACGAGAAATTGAGAGAAACTTAGAAGACACAGGAAGGAGAGAGAGAGAGAGAGAGAGAGAGAGGCAGTATGTATGGGGTGCAGTTAGGCAAGAGTACTGAAGACTGATGGTAAGGGCGAAGCAGACATACAGGAAACTAACAGAGGATACCTTAGGAGAGAGAGAGAGAGAGAGAGAGAGAGAGAGAGAGAGAGAGAGAGAGAGAGAGAGAGAGAGAGAAAGAAGATCTTAGTAGGTTAGTAATTCATGAAAGATATTTACTCATAATTTGAAGGTATGCTTGCATACTAACGAATAATGATATTTCTCTGCGCCTGAGAGAGAGAGAGAGAGAGAGAGAGAGAGAGAGAGAGAGAGAGAGAGAGAGAGAGAGAGAGAGAGAGATTAGGCAGTATATATATATATGGGGCCGGCAAACCTCGATGTCAGCAGCAGCAGCTCCTTAGTGCAAGACAAAACATCGAACCAAAGCAAAACCCAAGAAGGAACCAGTCGCAGCATCGAAGCCAGCTCTGGTAAGTCTGCTGCAGCAGGCAGGCAGGCAGGCAGGCAGGCAGGCAGACAAGACGACTACAGGAGGCCAGGTTAGGCAGCCCAGCCAAGAGTATGTCTGCCCCAGTCTGCCTCATCAATCACTCGAGCGACAGCTTAAACAAAAGTTGCCATTGCGCTTGTATCTTGTGTATCTCTCGAGTGCCTATCGCGTGCATGATCGTCTAGGCAGGAGTAGAAAATGCGGGGAGACGGCAGGCGCCCCGCTACGCCTAACGGAGTTATCTTCATCTTCAGGGACATTTTTATATCTGAACAGGTGGGGTTTGGCCGCAGGGCTGCTTGTATGTATGTATGCATGTATGTATTTATGTATGTGTATGTATAAACATACACACATATTCTGTGTATGTGTGTGTATGTGTGTATATATAAACACACACACACATATACCGTACATGCGTGTGTCAATCCGACATCAAGGTTCTGCCACTGGTATTAGTATGAATACCTTTTTTTTTTTTCTTCAGTTACCTATAAGTATGGGTTACTTTCCTTTCCCATCCATCTTTTCTCTCTTTTCTTCTCTTCTCTTCTTCTCTTCTTCTCTTCTTCTCTCTCTCTCTCTCTCTCTTTTAGAATATAAATACAAAAACAAAGGTCGCAATAAAAATGATTCGCTACTTGGAAGAATATTCATATACAAAGCGCAGGCAGGTGAGAGTTGATTGACTGACTGATTTCGGGCTACTAAAACTGGCGTCACAACGGGCAGGTGAGAGAGAGAGAGAGAGAGAGAGAGAGAGAGAGAGAGAGAGAGAGAGAGAGAGAGAGAGAGAGGACTACCTGCATGTATTTGCACAAAGTCATAGAGAGAGAGAGAGAGAGAGAGAGAGAGAGAGAGAGAGAGAGAGAGGAGAGGTATGTATTTGTAATAATAATATGTAGCAGCAAGACTGGAAGAAGGCTTTCCATCATCCCATGTCGGTTTCGGTGTCTCGCAATATAAAGGTGAACTCGCATCAGTGTTTTTGCACAGCCTCTGTCAATATCTCCAGGCTGTCTGCCCAGTCTATCAATTTTATTTTCCTTTCTTTTTAACCCACCCCACTGAGATGGACTGCTTTTTATGGACCACTACGTCTCGCCGCAGAACAACAAACCTACAATTTGTTTACTGAGAATATATAGACTTAATAATATGTATATGTGTTTGTGTATTATATATATATATACATGCATATATATGCATATATATATTGTATATATAAATATATATGTATATATATGTATATATATATATATATATATATATATATATATATATATATATATATATATATATATATATATATATATAGAGAGAGAGAGAGAGAGAGAGAGAGAGAGAGAGAGAGAGAGAGAGAGAGAGAGAGAGAGAGAGAGAGAGAGAGATTTCTTGTAAACAATATACAGGTATATATATATTAAATATAAATCTCTAAGTCGTACTTCTCAGAGAAATACGGTATGATACACAATGAAAATACGAGTGATAAAACTTATCATGCATTAAAAATATACATAAGTACAATGTATATAAAACTTACAGCTTTCATCCAACTACTGTGAAAACTTCAAAAACAAGAAGTTTAATATACAAGCATTTCACTGAGGAACAAGGCAACAGAGAAACTGTTGCGAATTCCCAGTACTTCTTCAAAGACTTATGTACGGAATCCCGGTGGACGATTCGCGAGGAAAAGAGGTTCTGTCGCCTGGGAAAATCTCCTGATTAAGTTTGAGTCCAGACGTTCACATAAGTCTTCTTATACCTTGAACTTACTACACAAGCCATGAGGTTGATAAGCTCATCTTTCGCCTTGTCCTGCCATTAACTGATGGAAATGTTTGGAAATGTTCTTCACCCCTAAGGGAGGTTGTTTGGAACTCACTTTCAAAGAAAGGAAATAAAACAAAAACACAAAAGTAAACAATGAAATATTTATAACATTCATCAATATAAAAAGAATATATATTTATATTTTATATATTCATACATACACACATATATATAATATATATATATATATATATATATATATATATATATATGTGTGTATATATATATATATATATATATATATATATATATATATATATATCTATATATATATACTCATCCACCCACACAAAAATAACTTCAGCAAATAAGCGGAAAAATAACAATTGGGGCGATTTTCAGTAATGACTGCAATTTCTGCCACGCGAAGATCTTATCAGCATTTGTTATAAAAGAGGAATTTGCCGCTGATCTCTTATAAGGAAGAGAATAGGAAGAAAGAGCAGTAGGAAAAGAAGTAAAAGATGAAGAGGGAAACAGACCAAAACATAAAAGTTTTGAGAATATGCTTCTTACGTCTAATTAAATGTACGCCTAGCATTTAGAACGTTTTGAAATAATTTTTGGGCAATGGGTGTAATTTTTTTTTTTTTATAAAATCCCCATATTAAGTGGTCAGAATTCATGAGGTTCTAAACAACCTCTCCAAAAAGAGACTACATTCCTAATAACTAAAACAGTGAATATTAAATTTTTTTCCCTAATAAACAAAAACTACTGCGAAAGATAACTCCCCTTCATGCGAACTAATCCCACCACGCAACCCCCACAAAACAACTCAATTCATAAAGTCTTAGGGTTAACGTAAGAGAAAAGGATTACTTGAGGGGTTTGGGGGAGGGGGAGGCGATTTGCCTACCGGAGCCGAAACCGCAGAGTTAAGATTTCAAGCGGATCCGTTAAGTTACCCGGTGCTAATTCCCATCCAAATTACGGACGTCTTCCGCACCCGTTTCCGGCGATTGGCTGATGAGGTCCGTCGGCCAGTCATCCGTTTTGTCGGAGATGGAGTTCTCCAGCCGATGACCCTCCCTTGTCTGTCACCCGACTTGGAGGTAAATTACACGTATGACAAAATGCGAGACCATCTGTCATTAAGAATATACAGTTAAGCTCCACTTCTATAAACTTTCAACGTTTCTTCCTGGTTTCGTTTTCCCTGATGACTTTCATCATCGTCCGCGTGCTTTCTCCTTCTCCTTTACGTTTTCTCAATTCGCCTCGGGTCCGGGCTACAAAAGGGCAATAAGGCTAATGATAAAAAGAATAAAATAAAAGTAAAAACTGCGCAAACAACAGCCATAATGTGGCGCGGCTTATAATACTTCTCATCTGCAACATGATATGTTAAGCCTTGGGGTTTTTTAAGTTGGTTAATATGTCTTGAGAAGCACCCAACTTTAGATTCTCCCTGTCTTTCCTTATTCATTTTTAGCTCTTTAACACAGTAACAGTGAAATAACAGTAAGGAGATGAACCCTATTCGTATGGAACAAGGCCACCAAAAGGTGCACTGACTTGAAATTCAAACTCCCAAAGAACATTATGGTGTTCATTTGAAAGAAGTAACAGAAGGTCATAGGAATACAGACAGAAGTGTTCAGTTACTGGAAAAGAAAAAATAAATTAAAGAATCAATACATAAATAGATAAAAATGTAAAAGTAAATGATTAAATGCAAGAACTGTTTCCAGGTAGTAATGCGTCGATTGCTTATATATGTATCTATTTACTGTGGAAGGGCTAAAAATAGCATATAACTTCTGAAGCACGATCTCTTCAAGGTAAAATTCTCCAGAAATTATTCTCCTCGGGTTCACATAATTACTTTTACTTATCTCCTTCCTCCACATTACATTTCCTTATATCCACAGCAACAACAATAAGTTTCACTATGAAGACAAAACAACATCAACAGCAGATACTATTATTTACAACAACAGTAACATCAAAAGTAAAATAAAAGTACAACCACACTACCCTTGCCAACAATAGCAATTGCACCACCATGAAAATATCTACAACCATAACAACAACAAGCAACAACCACAACAACTATTACAACTGTGCCACTCCCTCCTGAAGAAGGCTTCAAGATCTAAGGTTACTGTTCTTGGTACAGTTTCCCCTTTATAATAATTTACAACTCTCGATCTAAACTCTTATGTGATCTTACACACAAAAAAGCTATTAATGTACAAAGCCTAATAACACATACTTTTAAACGTGAACGTCCAGAGATCTCAAACCTCCGGCCGGGATGAGAAAACTTTACAAAATGTCCGTTCTCTCATAAAGTTGCAAATAAATTCTAAAGCAAGGGATCCAAAGTAAAGAAAAATATGAACTATAAAAAAAATCATAACTGGTTACTTTTTCAGCGGTATAAATTAATGAATGAATATGAATAATAAAACTGACAAAATTAGTGTACATAAAACTACGCCTATATAGCAGCAAAGATTTACTGAAAAACCGTAATTATCTACAGAAAATATTCTTTCATGGTAAACAAAATTCATGAATAACATAAAATAACATCCAGATATAGTGCAAAAAAGATTCATAATGAGAAATTCAACTACGGCCTGGTGGTGGCCTGTCCTATATCGTTGACAGATGCACGATTATGGCTAACTTTAACATAAATAATGTAAAACTACTGAGGCTGAGGGCTGCAATTTACTATGTTTGATAACTGGGGGTGTGATGATCACCATACAATTTGCAGCCCCCAGCCTCAGTATTTTTAAGATCTGATGGCGGGCGGAGAGAAAAGATAAAACCGGTTTTTTCTTTTACAGAAAATTAAAAATCACATCGTAGAAGACTAAGAACACAAAAGCTTAACTGCCCTTTACAGTAAAGACAACCAAGCGTTATTTACAGAAGCCTGCCATGACGCTTAGCATCCACGTACAAGCAATAATGGGCCCTAATTAAGTCCAAAAGCCAGTGTTATGAGTGAAAAGCAGCGTCTCGTCAAAGCAACTTGAGAAATAACCGAGACACATAGAGAAATTAAAACTCGACTTAGCAGCTTGGATCTATTCTGCCCTAAAATGGAAGACCGCAGTATCTGCAAAAATACAGAACTGAGAAAAATGGTAGACTCCCTTGCCTTACTACTGATTTTGCAGATACCGCAAATGGGACCCCCTAAATACTCGTGGAAAGCATTGAAGAATCATTCTGAAACTGCTACAGTAACTTGTGTATTAGTGTTTCACGAGCCCGATAGGTAGCGTATCTCAATTTCGAAAATTTTGCAGATACTGCAGTTTTCCATTTTAGGGCAGTACTGGTGATGGGTCACAACGAATCCCAAAAGCAGACAGAGGAACCTAAAGCCAAGGAGCTACGTGAAAAGAAAACACATCTGTCAAATCGCAGCCCGGACTAGACAGCCTTTTGTTTACAGATCAAACAGCTGACAGCAGCGGCAACCGCCCTCTCCTCTTCCGAAAGCTAATCGTTCACTTTCACTCGTTAAAACAATTGCTTTGCAATTAAGCTTTACTATCGCTTTTTTCTCCTCCCTCCACGGTCACGTAATAATCGACATTAATCCCCTGTGGTAATAGGAATATATAATAACGATAATTCCCCCCCCCCCCACTGTCATCATCTTGCCAAAAATGGATCGGTAAGAAACGTGTCCTTTGCGAATGACATCATTGTCATTCCTGACCTTAATTCGTCTCGGTGTGCTTATTTTTATATTTTTATCATCCGTGGCTTTTAATTCCCCTTTCAAAAATCTATTAATTACCCTGTGCTACTTGTGACCTTTAATACCACTCCAGAGTTCCATAATCATACTTTTTATTGAAATGCCATTTTAATTAAAGTGAGCATAATTACACAGACACTCTTAAATAAAACGTGTATGATAAAATGGCCCGCTTCCTTTCGGGAGCAAATTGCTGACTAATTTCGAAAGGGTAAGAAGAGCACTGCCTCAATTTAGAGAGCAAAGAAAATGAATAATTGCAGCCAACGAAAATAAACAATATAATTTCGCAAGACAAAGATAAAGCGACTTTCCTCGTGCGCATGCGTGGAATAATATCATCTCGTTTCCTTTTTATTAATGATGAAAGTACAATGGAACAGATCAAGATAACGCTATCACACGGGATTACGAGACAATGAGGAATTACAGGAAATTACATGAAAGAGTGAAAGAATATATGTGAATTAATAGACTGCAACTACTGCTACTATTTCCTAATTCTTACTTTTACTATAATAAATAATAATAATAATAATAATAATAATATAATAATAATAATAATAATAATAATAATAATAATAATAATATGTGGGAATAAATCCACAATTATACAGGGGAATCAGTAGGCTCTCCAAAACTCATGTTTATATATATATATATATAGTATATATATATATATATATATATATATATATATATATATATGTGTGTGTGTGTGTGTATGTGTATATGTATGTATATATATATATATATAATATATATATATTTACATATATATATATATATATATAAATAATATGTATGTATATTTCTAAATAATTGTGGATTTCTTCACCATTTCAGTGATTCATGCGATAATAATAATAATAATAATAATAATAATAATAATAATAATAATAATAATAATAATAATAATAATAATAATAATAAAACGAAAGTCGAGGAAAAATTAGAATCAGCAGAAATAAGAGAGAGCAGATACACAGTGTTACATATAACATAAGAAAAATTACAACGAGGAAAGGTTTAAAAAATACATATAATGAACCTACGAAAAAAGTATGTTTTCGAAAAATCATAAAACAAAGCCAATTTTCGGAAATACAAGTAAAAATATGTAAAAAAAAATTAAAAACAGAAGTAACGCAAAAAAAAAAATACGTTCAATGAACGTACACAAAAGATTCCTGCTTCAAAAATCATAAACTTTAAAAACAAAAAGCAAACAAAAAAAACAAAGCCAATTTCCGGAAATACAATTAAAAATATGTAAAAAAAAAAACAAAAAATCCCCGATATTTTTCGAAAAGAAATTTACGGACATACGTAAAAATCATATGCTACGAATCAAGGTTATTTCAAAAATTACAACCCCAGCAGAAAACAAAACAAAAAAATCAAAGAATTTCCGGAAATACAAGTAAAAATATGTAAAAAAAGATTAAATAAAAAATAAATCGCCGATATTTTTCGAAAAGAAATTCACGAAAATACGTGAAAATCCATATGCTACGAATCGAGGTTATTTCAAAAAATAACAACCCCAGAAGCGAAAAAACCTCTGTGAAGAAAAATGCACAAACGAAAACACGAGCCTGGAAAGAAAATGTGAAATAGGCAGACGACCATGGGAAAGAAATAAAACCGGAGTAAAAATCACGACGCATGTTGCGAGAAGCCCTTGAAGTGGGTCAGCAAATACGACGCGGATTCCCACGCGAGGAAACGAGGGGAAGTCTTCGCTAAATAGGATTAGCATTTATACATATACTTGTTTCTGTGAATGATAGCATGCGAAATATTTAAGAATGAAAATTGAGAAAAACTATACTGTAGTTACATGTAAAATTTTTTCAGACAGACAGCTAAACAATTTTATCTATCAAATAAAAATAATAATTCAGTTATGAAAAACCATCATAATATACATAGCTATCAAATTTCATATTTATAAACAACGGAACTATATTATATATACTATACTATATATAAAAAATCAAATATAAAGTAGAACTGAACTACATAAAATACAAACAAATTCTGAAATGAAAACCTAATATTAAAAGAAGTTTTCACATATTATTGTTAAAATAAGGAAAATTATTAGTATTCAAATACATTCTAAGGGAAAATGAAAAATGACAATTTTTCATGAATATTCTACTTCACAAAAAATATATAATATTCCTATTCGTCGCTACAAAATATCTAACGATATGACAACTATTGCCAATAAATATCGAAACAAAAATTAAGTACATAGAATATTTTTCTTGTCAATGCAAAAATCTTTCATATTATATCATACATATGGTAAAAATCTCCAATTATATCATTTGCCGTAAAAGAAAACATGCAAAAATTAAGAATAAAAAACCAAGTGTATTTAAATGAAAGCTAAGAAATATTCTGACATATTCACGAATAAAGCAAGCATAAAATGTTTCGCGTATTCCCACATAAGGAAACGAGAACCCGACTTGTAAACGGATTAGTAAAAGAATACATGCTAAGCAGCAGAATGGCTTAAAACGACAGAATACTGAAATGCACGAGAACATGAGAAAAACTCGTCCAAATCTCTAAAGAAATATTTATCACTGTATAAAGCTTTCAAGATCGAAAAAAAAAATTACCACAAAAATATGGACAGTTAGGATATATTTATACATATAAAATTCTTGTATTCTACTACAAAAAAAAATAACAATAAAAAACCACCTGATAAAATAGCTGTATAAAAATGTCACCATGATACCGGGTGCTCAGGGTGTGAAGACAACTTGCTCACGTCAGTTAAGATCTAAGTATTATTTTTATAGTCCCAATGCCAAACCAACAACCATTTCATGCACAAGCAAAACTTACGGAAACCAGTATTTTTCCAATGGCTACCTAGTCCCCCTTCAAGTGGGACCATCTCCTTCGGCAAAAAGACGAACCAGGGAAGCTAAGAATGGTGCCTCTGCCCTCTTCTGCTCCTCACCTAATCTGTCAACAACTGCTAAATTCTTTTAGAGGGAGGTCCCGTAGCCTTCAACAAACCTTCCACAAGGAAGTAGGCCCTAGCAAGGTAGGTTTATAATTTGAGCACCTTGCCCAAAGGTTAATTAGAAGTAAGTGCAATTACAGGCAATTTCCTTCGCTCCGATAATCGAAGTTAAGCACCCGGATGCAATAGACATAAGCCATAGTGCTAAAACTAATAAATGTGTTAAATGCTGCTTTAAACAAGCTATGAAGAACTCTGATCACAAACCCAAGTTTCCATTCAGTCACCCTGCCCCAACGCCTCAAACACCCCACCTCCCCTACAAAAAGAAAAGAAACTGAATCGGTATTCATTTAAAATGAACAGAAGAGAATATATATATATAAGCAGCGCCAAGCTTCGTTGCCAGAGGTATTAACTAAATTAAAACAAATTTCAATCTGATGAAAAGCAAAAGGAATAAAGTGTACAAAACACAATTTCACAACAAATCCAAAATACAAAGTGAAAACATACAAGCCAAGAACAAACCCCACAAACATATAAGAGGCTAATTATAAACATACAGCCAAAAACAAAAGAACTACAAACTTATGAAAATACTAAAATTAAAAAGAAACCATCGACAACCAAAAAACAAACGAACACCGACGTCTTAACGACGACTCCGCAGTGACCCCAAGGAATAAAAGCATCGGATTTCCAAGCCCCGGCGGCTCCACCTTCAAGCGCCAAAATCACTTGCTTAACCGCCTCAGCTGGAACGACGATCGTTCGGGCTCTCTCGGGTCAAGGAGAAACCACCGAGAGAGGTAAATAAGCCTTAGGCCATTATCCAAAAGACTAAAGAGATTTTTTGTTTTCCCTTGGTATCTTTTTTTTTATCTCTTCTCCAAGGACTCGTCTTCTCTCTCTCTCTCTCTCTCTCTCCGGTCTTTTATAACTTAAACAATATTCCTCCGAATATCAATATTAAAACCCATAAGCAGTAGATGATTTTAGCATGACCTTACATGGGCGTGGTACCCAACTCACTTATCTCAGTCTAGAGCACTACTTATTCAGCACTGTTATCAAGGCATCTATGAATATAAACTTTACGAATAACCACAAGAGGCCCATTTTGATCGTAAAAGAAACTCTAATTATGGCAAAAACACCTTCAAATGCGCATTACTCAGTGAAATACCGTAATAACTCAGTGAGCTTATTGAGAGAGAGAGAGAGAGAGAGAGAGAGAGAGAGAGAGAGAGAGAGAGAGAGAGAGAGAGAGAGAGAGAGAGAGAGAGAATTGCTGCATCACCATCATCCGCTGACAATAAATGAAAACAAAGCGATTATATACTATCGTTAAAACATGTGAAATACGAGATAATACTTATATTCATCGGTTGAGTCAGGCCGTATTTCACTGATGTCGTAACAGGCAATGTCTAAAGTGTTCAGTAAATGTTGTTGTTTGTTTACATCACATTATTCTTCTAAAATACGAAATGTGCTGTGCAAAATGTTTAAAATGTTTTCATCAGTAAGTTTACAAACAAATATTTATTTCATTCCTTTAATTCAAAAACTCATAGGAAGCTTTATATTACGTGTCTATATTATTTTGGTATTCATTTAAGTACTTCAGTATTCAGGCGCAAAGTACATTCACATATACAAATATATACTCGTATATACATACATACATACATACACACACACAATACATATATATACATCTAATTTACACACACACATGTATATATATATGTGTGTGTTTGTGTGTGTGCGCGTGTGTATACATCATATATAATTACCTCCTGACATTATAATCCCTAAGTAAACCATTTCTATTTTCTATATCGATTTTCTTCCACCAACAGTCTCCTTTCCACGCCATTACCGCAATTCAAATATCACATTACCTAAGCATCTCCGCGCGACCTCACGGAGGACCCCCGAAAACCGCAATCCATCAAGACATACCCCTGACCTGGTTTTCTTGTGCAAAGTTGCGTTCGATCTTTCCCGAGGGAATCCAAGGGCGTTTTCACGTACCCTACCGTAGCCGCCAAGTTGCGTTAATGTCGATGCCATGCACTTTCCAGATGCTGGAAGGTTGCGTTCCTAAGGTGTTGATCTCGATAACTTTCCAGATGCTGGGAAGCTGCGTTACTTCGCTGTCGCTCTCGAGTACTTTTTCCAGATGCTGGAAGGCTGCGTTCCTTTAAGTGTCAATCTCGATAACTTTCAGATGCTGGAAGAGCTGCGTTACGCCGCTGTCGACCTCGGTACTTTCAGATCTGATCCTTCGGAGTACTTTTCCAGATGCTGGAAGGCTGTGTTACTTCGGATGTGCGTCGATCTCGAGTACTTTCCAGATGCTGGAAGGCTGCGTTCCTTCAGGTGTCGATCTCGAGTACTTTCCAGATGCTGGAAAGCTGCGTTCCTTCGGTGTCGACCTCGAGTACTTTCCAGATGCTGGAAAACTGCCTTCCTTCGGTGTCGATCTCGAGTACTTTCCAGATGCTGGAAAGCTGCGTTCCTTAGGTGTCGATCTCGAGTACTTTCCAGATACTGGAAGGCTGCGTTCCTTAGGTGTCGATCTCGAGTACTTTCCAGATACTAGGAAGCTGCGTTCCCTCGGTCTCTGGAGACGCCTGAATAGGGGTGGGGCGCGTTCAAAGGGTGCTCACGTACCCTCTACAGCAACAGTTACGTGGTATTTCTTTGTTCTCTCTGAGTCGCAAAAGGGGCGCGTTCACGTACCCAACGTATACAGAACGGCCTCGGAAACGGTAGCGAGGTAGTAATGTTGCTCTGGCGAAAGGCCTCATTTTCCGAGGTGAAAATTCAGGGTAAATATTGCATGTCACTTTCTTGAGAAGGAAATCGCACAATTATCTGTTACTGCTGCGGTATCACTAAAGGTCAAAATTTACTCGACATTTATACAGATAGATAGAAAGACAATATGAGCGAATAAGCGTATAAGAATGTGAGGTATTCAATCTAGACTAAATTCATTAATGATCTTTATGATGAAAACCTGCGCATTATGTATGTATGTATGTATATATATATGTGTATACATATAATATATACATGTGTATATGTGTGTGTGTATCTTAAATGCAAGAAAGAGCCAATTCAATATAGTACTCCATGCATATATATATGTAATGTCATATATGTATGTATATAAATATATATATCTATGTAAATACACATATATATATATATATATATATATACACATGTGTGTGTGTATGTAACCTCATAGGCGATCTGTATATTTGTTAGCTGAGGTAAACAGCTTTATTTCTATCTTTATAACGTCAATAAATCCCGTCCACTTAAGCAAGAAATGTGAACTGATACGTATTACTGTACCTGTACAATACAACTTATACTCGTACAGCTTATACTCGTATTCACAGTAGTTTTCTGCAACTGACAAAAACGAAATTACGATACTTATTTAATATTTCTGAAAAGTTTTCCTTTCTCCCCCAGGCTTTGTCTTGTGAAATTCCAGCAAAGGCTTGGGAAGACACGCACGTACGTTTGCGCGCGCACGGGCACGCAGCACTCACACTCCGGAAAAAAAAAAAAAAAAAAAAGTTAATTCGTGGTCGCAATTGGCAAAATCGGAGCTTGACTGGTAATGGTCAGGTCAAGGGACTCGGCGAGGCTTGGCCTATCACACGACCTTTTGCTTCTGGGCTGCTGACTTTCTAGGAGTGGATTCTTTCTGCCGCTGCCGCCGCTGGTTTTCTGATTGTCATGAATGTGTATTTTTTGTTAGTGTGTATATATATACATATATATATACAGTCATACAAATTGTTTGTATTATGTATATGTATATATATATATATATATATATATATATATATATATATATATATATATATATATATATATATATATATAAATTTATATATATTGATTATTTTGTCTTGATGACGTGAGGTCGCAGCATACTGTATATACAGAGCATAATGTATATACACACATATTTATGTGTGTATATATATATATATATATATATATATTATATATATATATATATACAGTATATAACTATGTATGTGACTGTGTGTATATATGTGTAAGTATATATATGATGCACAAGTATATACATATAAACATATACACACGTATAAATATAAATAAATATATGTATGTGCGTGTGCCTGTGTACGTAACCTCACAACTGCTCTCTCAATAAGCAGCGACCCAAGACGTCACAAAGACGAAAATAATCAAACCACCTCCAAAACCCCTTCGAAGCATACGAGTCGATAATCGACTCTTTCACAACCCAAGTTTCCAGCAACAAAGGGAAAAATAAAAAGATTCACAAGAAAAAAACATAGTGAAAGTGTTAGAGGTGAACTTGATTTTCCGGCAATGGAAGAATTGCATTCATAGACATTACTCTAGTTTGTATCCCACAGTCCCCAAGTGACCGGGCCTAATTTATATCCCACATTTTCCAAGCGACTGAGCCATGCAGGAACGGCGGCGCGACGACGAGCGATGAGACGCTATCAATCAACTGGAAATTTACGCTCGTGGGAATGTTATCGTGTGACGAGATTCGGAGTCAGAAAGGAGCTGTTATGAAGGAATGAAGCGGTTCAAAATGAAAAGTATTAGGAAAAAGAAGAAAACTGAAAATCAAGGAGAACATAACAGTGTTTTTAACGGAAAGATCAAGAACTTGCCTAAAAAATTTAACCTACGAAGACAATGGAAACTGGACAGGATGAAGTTTTTTAAAATATACCGATACACATTAACTAAACCTGCATTGGTCACTTATATACACATACCAGTGTATGACCACAATTTCTTTTTCTTACAGTGCAAACTAGGATCACATCATCTAAGGTCATTTATCTAACTAGTGTCAGGTAAAAACAAGTAAAAATGCGCGGAGTTTTCGGCGCGATGGAGTTTCTGTAAGAAAGCGTATAATCCAAGATACCGAAATAAATCTATCTTTCAGTGTTCTCAGTATAATGCTGTATGAGCCGCAGCCCATCAAACTTTAACCACGGCCCGGTGATGGGGTGGCATATTGTTGCCAGACGCACGATAATGGCTAACACAGCAGCAATAAAATAAAAAAATACTGAGGCTAGAGGGCTGCAATTTAATAAGTTTGATGATTGGAGCGTGGATGATCAACATACAAATTTGCAAACCCTCTAGCCTCAGTAGTTTTTAAGATCTGAGGCGGACAGAATAAAGTGCCGACGGACAGACAAATGCCGGCACAATGGCTTGCTTTTTCAGAAACAATAGCTAAAAATTTCTAATCGAATTTGTTCGACAATTAATCATGAACTAAATGCATTTTAAAATGATTAAGTGGATATTGCTAAAAATTCCCTAATCCTTGCGACAATTAATCTTGTGGGATTAAAATCATTGTTAGATTAAGTGGTATTGCTGGATGATGAAGTTAAAATGCAGTGATTCCTATATAAATGTATATATGTATATATATATATATATATATATATATGTATATATGTATATATATATATATATATATATATATATATATATATATATATATATATATATATATATATATATATATATATACACATATAATATATATACATACATATATGATGAAACAAAGCTAATAAGTCAATTTTCCTAAAAAAAAAATTATGACAACCTAAGAAATTATCATGTGACAAAACATAAACAATCAATAAATGAAAATTTAGCTCTATGAATAAAATTCAAATTAAACCCCCCGTGAAACAAAAATCTACTTTTAAAAGAAAAGAAACATCTAAGAAAATTCAAAACGACTAGAACGACCACAAACCAATAACATAAAAAAAAAAACAACACCTATCTAAATAAACCAAATCTAATTAAAAAACAAACGCTGAATGAAAAGCGATTCAACTGAACCAGCTCGAGTGTGACCCTCTCCCATTCCTTTTTCTTTTCTCTCTCAAATATTTCGCTTCTAATGGCACCGACGCCGCTCCCTGCACTGCTGCGACGTGATGACGCGAAATGCGCGTGAGATTTTCGCGAAGGTCAATGACGCGACTGCGGGGGCTCTTCTTCCGTTGTCGGCGATTTTCGCGAACGACCGAACGAACGAAAGCCGGCCGGCCGCCGTTACGGGGCGGTTATGCACGAATGCAGTGAGATGTCTGTTACTGCTTCTTTTTAATTGGGTTTCTAACAGGTAAGCATATTCGTGTTAATAATAATAATAATAATAATAATAATAATAATAATAATAATAATAATAATAATAATAATAATAATAATAATAATAATAATGGAGAAACAAATTCATAGTTATGTATATGTATACATAACATATACAACTACTGGTATTTGTTTAATGTAATAATTAATAATAATACTCAAAAATCCCACATTTATGTACTACAAATAATAAATGAATTCCAGTTACTTTGAAATAATAATAATAATAATGCAAATAATAATAATAATAATAATGAACCATGAATGTATGAAGATTTTTAAGATAATAATAATAATAATAATAATAATAATAATAATAATAATAATAATAATAATAATAATAATAATGTTGAAATGATCATGAATAAATATATGTGTAAGCTACTTTTCAAAAGATTAATAATAATAATAATAATAATAATAATAATAATAATAATAATAATAATAATAATAATAATAATAATAACATAAGTATGATGAATAAGTAATGTGTACGCTACTTTTCTGAAGTAAGATTCTGGAAACGATCGGCAAGGGCCCATTCAGAAATAACTTTTGAATTCATTATTACTATTTTCGTCCCTTTGAGCAGACAGACATTCTAATTGAATAAAGTTGACAGGCAATGAACAAAATCCTTGCAGGGGGGTAGCGCCGTCAGTGGACCTCAAGCGGTGCACTGGGTAGGCACACCCAGGTTCTTTGCAGCGTGCCTTCGGCCCCTAGCTGCAACCCCTTTCGTTCCTTTATGTGCCTCATTTCATTATTCTCTCTTCCATCACCCCCTCCACCCTCCTAACAACTGCTTTGAGGTTTTCCTCCTGCTACACCTTTCAAACATTTTCCTGTCAATTTCCGTTTCAGCGCCGAATGACCTCGTAGGTCCCAGTGCTTGGCCTTTGGCCTAAACTCTATATTCAATTCTATGAGCAAAATGATCGTACAACAATTACCGAAGAGCGAGGAAAACAAGTTTAGCTTATCCTTCACATCAAAGCTGAGGTGCGCAAAATATAACGGAAAAGAAAGAACATAAAAAAAAAAATAAGGAAGTAAGGAAGAGAAAATTCAACGGATGGTATTCCAAAACATATTTAATAATGTATGGCTTAGCTCCCAGAGCCTAAGCTCAAAATTTTCTCCTAAACGCTTAATTACAAGGAACGAAAAAGTAAAACGAAAAATATGTTTGAAATTATTATCCCTCAGAGTTGCCCTGTAAAATTCTTACCACATCTGAGAAGCAATCACGAAGATATAAGTTAAAAGCCATTTTAAAAAAGCAATGGAAAAAAGACGCATAATAAAAAACCGACATCTAACAAAACAAAATCGATTTAAAACAAACAAAAAAAAAAGACAGAAACACGACAAACGAGAACACGAATATAGCATGGGCAAGGTCCTGACATCAAAATAACCCCTATGAGCCGTCTGCCACAAATCGCTTTACAGAAAACGAACAGATATGTCCTACCGTACACTATATAACAAGACATGCGCGGTACCATTAATGGGGCTCTGTACCTAACCATTAGTGGAGGAAACAATGGGTGTCAATAAAGGAAATGGAACGTAGTTTTCCCTGGCGTTCTCGTCTTCAAGGGAAATTCTTCTAAATAGTCGCCTCGACGATTGATGCGTCTCGTAATATTCTCGAACACAGCGATTTAGGGCGATTTATGCGCTGATTTCTATAATAGCAAGAGTGATGTAGTGGTAAAATTCAAGGAAATGCTTGCAGACACGCACGAAATATATATAGATATATATACCTATATATATATAATATATATATATATATATATATATATATATATATATATATATATATATATATTTATATATATATATATATATATATATATATATAAATACACTGTATATAACATATATACAGATATATATGTGTTTGTATACATAAAATATACACATATATATATATATTCCAGCCCATCATATAGTCAATTAACTATCAAATACATAATATATATTGTATAGTTTTAGGTTATACAAGTACACATACAATGAGTAATTCAAGTCCCCATTTACATACACACACACACCCTAGATTAATCAAAGCCAGAGAGAGAGAGAGAGAGAGAGAGAGAGAGAGAGAGAGAGAGAGAGAGAGAGAGAGAGAGGTTGGACACACTGACTGAAATATAATCCCGGCAAATACACCTGTATCTCATACAGAAAAATGGGAGGTAATGCGCATGATCACAGGGTAGTCGTAAGGCATTTCACTTTGATGACTTTTTCAGAAAAAAATATTCTTACAAAATGTCAATCATTAGAGCAACATTTCTCTATAAGAGTTCGCGCTGTGATGGCTTTCATCAACATTAACCCTTCTCTCTCTCTCTCTCTCTCTCTCTCTCTCTCTCTCTCTCTCTCCCTCTCTGTCTCTAATTTTAGACACAAATCTCTCGTTCTCTCTGGTCACATACAAACAAATTCTTGATTATCTCTCTCTCTCTCTCTCTCTCTCTCTCTCTCTCTCTCTCTCTCGTTCTCTGTCTCTAATTTTAGACACAAATACAGATTTGAATAATTCTCTCTCTCTCTCTCTGGTCACACATAAACTTGACTAATTCTCTCTCTCTCTCTCTCTCTCATTTCACAAATCTTTAAGAATCTCTCTCTCTCTCTCTCTCTCTCTCTCTCTCTCTCTCTCTCTCTCTCTCTCATTTTAGTCACACATACAGACTTGATACTTCTCTCTCTCTCTCTCTCTCTCTCTCTCTCTCTCTCTCTCTCTCTCGTGACTTTGGTCCCCACTGATGATTTATGGTCATCTAACACGAGAGTAATGGACGGCTACCACCAATAATGATGCCACTACGTACCAGGATTTCTGACTGTGGTCTCGTCGTATTTTGTCTTGATATCTATAACAAGTCACTGACCATAGATCAGTCCAGAGAGAGAGAGAGAGAGAGAGAGAGAGAGAGAGACCAATTACCTGTCACTAAAAATATTTATCTCTAAATACATTATCCAAATGCTATAACGAATCATGCTAACTATAGGTCACCCAGAGAGAGGTCAGAGAGAGAGAGAGAGAGAGAGAGAGAGAGAGAGAGAGAGAGAGAGAGAGAGAGAGAGAGCTATTACTTGTCTCCAAAAATATTTATCTCTAAGTACATTCAAATGGTATAACAAATCACTGACCGTAGATCAATAAGAGAGAGAGAGAGAGAGAGAGAGAGAGAGAGAGAGAGAGAGGAGAGAGAGAGAGAGAGAGAGAGAGAGCTACCACCTTTACTGAAAATATTTAGTTCTAAATACATTATTCGAATGCAACAATATTGATAATAAATCAAACAGCCATATGGTAAAATAATACTGATTTATTTTAAATCTTCATACTTCTTTATAATAATCACTAGTCTCTTTCCCTTCAGAGTTTCCGATTTGGTAATTACCTATTAAAAACTTTTACTTATCTGTTTTGCAACTAATTTTTCTTGGAAATTATTAAAACACCTCTTTAAAGAGTTCCAAACTTATTACGTTTTCCTAAACAGCGTCACATTCCATCTAGCCTAAGAGTTCTATTACATAATTTTCATTACATTCATCTCCAAGATATTCTGCAACTCATCTTCTTAAATAATTTATTTGAAAAAGTCTCCCCACATAATTCCACATTCCATCTTTCTGAAGAGATATTCCACTTGTCTTCTAGTAGATTTCCAAATTCTACCTCTGAATAGTTCTTTACCCTGTATTTCTACAGAATTCCAATTTCATTTTCAAGAAGAGTTCGTTATCCTATCCCCCTTTCAGGATTCCACAGTCTATCTTTCTGAAGTGTTTTTATCCTCTATTTGTACAGAATTCCATACTCCATTATCTTGTGGAGTTCTTTATCCCATCTTCCTATAGAAATCTACATTCTATTTTCCTGCCATGTTCCTAATCCTAACTTCCTTCAAGATTTCACAATCCACGTTCCTGAGGAATTCGTTATTTTTCCTCGTTACAGAGTTCCACACTCCATCTCCATGAAGAGTTCATTCCCCTCTATTCCCACACAATTCCACGCTGCATCTTTCAAAAGAGCTCCTGTATATCTATTCATCCTTCTCATTCCATCAAACTCCCACCCAATTTACTGGCAAGCAAGCATGCACACGAACCCTTCTGTAGCAGCCTTCTTTAAGTAAGACTTTCTCCTCCAAATCAGGCCCTGGGAACGCGAGGAACATCCCTCCCCAAAGCAAGGGGATAAGTGAATATCTTATTAAGATAATGGAAGCATCGGGAGCTCACGAATTGCAGGCAACGCAGCTGATAATACAGCAAGGCTCTCGGGATAATGTGGGTAATCATTCACATAGCCATTACGGCTGCTGTATGACCTTGACGCTCGCATCTCTCTCTCTCTCTCTCTCTCTCTCTCTCTCTCTCTCTCTCTCTCTCTCTCAGCCTTCATTACAACCATTCAGGGCAGTAATCGTCACCGCGCTACGTCCAATGCAATTGGAATCTAATAGATTTTCTACAACTTACAGTTACCTGCCTCTTTAGGCTGTAATCGCAGATGCATTAAGTCTCGACCAAACTGGGTCCCACTCTGGCAAAGTCAAGCCACGACTCCCTCTGTACTTATGCGTTAAAGCATTTCACTATTGGACGCACCCTGTTTCCTTTTTCCCTCTGGGAAATAGTGCATGGCCAGAAGTTTACATCATTTAATAGAGAAACAGCACCTACGTCATTTAATAGAGAAACAGCACCTACGTCATTTAATAGAGAAACAGCACCTACGTCATTTAATAGAGAAACAGCACCTACGTCATTTAACAGAAACAGCACCTATTTGGGAAACAGCACCTACGCCAACGTCACCTTTAATACATCATTTAACAGAGAAACAGCACCTATCATTTAATGAGCTTTCATTTAAGGCACCTACGTCATTTAATTACAACCTACGTCATTTAATAGAAAAATCATTTAATAGAGAAACTCACATTGTAGGATTTATTGACATTACTCATTTTCCTCGTATTTTACTTTCATTTTTGTCTATTTACTTATTAATTTGTTTAAGCATCTTACTGATCTCTTCTTTCTGTATTTTCTGTTAGGAAGTGTTGCTTTTTTCATATGAACACTATATTCTTTGCAAGCTTCAATTTCGAGTCAACGGGCCCTATGGTCTTGTTCCATATGAATAAGGTTCATCTTCTGAATAATAATAATAATAATAATAATAATAATAATAATAACAAGGCAGAAGGTCACTGATAAACCCTACAGCAATTAAGACAGATATCGAAAATTAATTCATCTTATTATATCGTTTGCTATTGACAACAACAGTTAATAATGTTCACTGCAATCAGTGATTCTAGAAACAACAGCTAAAAGTTTTCAAGTTCGCACTGAAGCTAGAAATAACTGGACAGTCTCTCTGAAGATAAAAAAAAAAAGTAAAAAATGCGCCAAAGTTTCTTCGGCAGAATCGAGTTTTCTGTGCAGCGTATAATCAAGGTCACCTATCTTTCGGTGGTCTCGGTATAATGCTGTATGAGCCGCCGCCCATGAAACTTTAACCACGGCCCTTGTGCCTATCCATACTGTTGCCAGAAGTACGATTATGGTTAACTTTGGCTTTAAATAAAATAAAGAATTACTGGAGGCTGAGGGTGGCCACAATTTGGTATGTTTGGTGATTGGAGGGGTGGATGATCAACATGCCAATCTGCAGCCCTCTGGCCTCAATAGCTTTAAGATCTGAGGGCGGACAGAAAAACTGCGGACAGAAAAGTGCGGACGGACGGACAAAGCCGGCACAATAGTTTTCTTTTACAGAAAAAAATATGACAATTGATACGAGTAACATGAACTAGTGAATCACATTGGTTCAGTGTGATAAACTTGACAACTTAATGTACTCTACACAAAAAGACAACTAGAACTAATACAACTTGTAGTTTGTATTAATGCACACACACACACGCACACACACACACACCACACACACACACACTCCAGGTAAAGGCTGCCAGTAGCCGAGATTTCTACACCAACAGCCTCTGGAGGTGCAAGCTCGAATCAGCGCAAGCTCTCCATCCCCGCCTCTTGATCAGGTGCTCGTACCTGGCGTTACCAAATACCCATTCATCTGATGCTATGGCGCGCTTCGCTTGCTATACCCTCTTGCTCTTCATAGCAACCGGGGCAAAGAGCAACCAGCAACGGCGGCGGCAGTTGCTATATAACACGGCGATGATGACTTGGCGTAATGTGAGTTTCTCAGGAGCCCCTTCATCAAGAAATCAAATTCAAAAAATAATAAAAATTAAGAATAAAATGAATAAAATGAATGTGAAAAGGTAACGCATATGATGATTACAACACTGGGATTGGCCAGGCACCGCAGCTTCCAAGGTTGCCTCTGGCGTGCAGCGTATAATATCAAGCACGTAATCTTTCAGAGGGAGAGGAAAGCAGTCAATCTTTCAGGAGGGGGGGAAAAGAGGGAGGTACATAATCTAAGAAGAAGAAGAAGAAGAAGGAGAGAGAGAGAGAGAGAGAGAGAGAGAGAGAGAGAGAGAGAGAGAGAGAGAGAGAGAGAGAGAGAGATAAATTTATACAATTCTTAAAGTGATCAAAATGAAGTTTCAGATGGCATCAGATTTAAAGAAGAGAGAGAGAGAGAGAGAGAGAGAGAGAGAGAGAGAGAGAGAGAGAGAGAGAGAGAGAGAGAGAGAGAGAGAGATAAATTTATACAATTCTTAAAGTGATCAAAATGAAGTTTCAATGGCATCAGATTAAAAGCTTTATAGTGATCAAAATGCAGCTGGCATCAGATTTAAAGAATAGAGAGAGAAAGATTCCTTAAAAAGAGTAATCAAAAGAGATCAAATAGAGAGAGAGAGAGAGAGAGAGAGAGAGAGAGAGAGAGAGAGAGAGAGAGAGAGAGAGAGAGAATTAAATTCTTATAAAAAAAGCAGTTTCCACTGGCATCAAATATAGAGCACAAGATCTTTAGAGAGAGAGAGAGAGAGAGAGAGAGAGAGAGAGAGAGAGAGAGAGAGAGAGAGAGAGAGAGAGAGAGAACATTTTCATACGAATATTTTAAATCAAAGAAAAGGATACAATGAATACCTAACGAGATGAACACACGCTACTCTTTCATAACTCTGACAGAAAACTGAGTGTGAAAGATATTACCCCACGAGTGTAGACAGCATTAAGAAGTGAAGCCTGGGGCCATTATTATTCTTATATTTTTCATCACATCACATCACAGTCAGTTTCATTTTTCTACGCGAGGAATTTCCTCCGACAGAAACGATTTATGAAGCATATCATTTTCTGGATGCGAGTTGCTTCAGGATGGAATTGTTGGTAATCTTTTGCAATAACATCACATTTGTCTTTATGGTATTACGTATTTCAATTGAAAGACCTGGGTTCGATCCCCGATGTGAGTCAGAAATTCATTTCTGTTCCACACGTGATTGTGTGCTGATTATTTCTAAGATATATATATATATATATATATATATATATATATATATATATATATATATATATATATATATATATATATGTGTGTGTGTGTGTGTGTGTGTGTGTGTGTGTATACATGAATATCTGTATATGTATTATATGTACATATATATTTATATATACAGATATTCATATATGTACATATATATACAAATGTATATACTGTATACACACACCTATATATATATATATATATATATATATATATATATATATACATATATATTATAAATATACTGCATATACATACATATATATATTATATGAATATATACTGTGTATATATATACACACACATTTGAGAAATAGGTGTATGTCTGTATGTACACGCTATCGTATGTGTAAATATGATTAAATCTATAAAAAAAAATATTGAATGAGCTGATCGCATTGTCTTTACATACATATGCAAATGTCCACGCACGTCCGTACGTAACCAACTAAAAAGTATTTCATTTCTCTTTTTTTAAGAGACAAATCATTTTACAAGATAACTGACTGACCTGACAGTTACAATCAGGTCGACAATCGAAAAACCTCTCCAGGAATGAAAGCCGGAGGCTCTTTGCCGAGTACTTGAATGTCATCCGCCCCAAACCTCCTTTGGCAGAAACCGCACTGACAAGCAATTAATGTAATACAGAGCGAATTACAGCTGTTCTGATACAATCAGCTGATTCCATTGCAAATACGATCGTCGTAAGTTTACTCTGTCAGTACACTCATTCATTAGATTTTTTTTTTGTTTTGTTTTTGACTTTCCGTCCTCAATGTATGTCAAAATGCTACGCATGGATTTCAATTACTAGTTGATAAGTTAAGTACGGGCTAAAGAGCTGATTGGGTTCTGGAAATGGATTAGGATCCTGAGGCCAATTCACTTAGCTAATTATAGAATGACAGAAAAGAAAGGAGTACACTAACATGTCTTCAGGTAATGCGTTGTTATGGCAGTCTTTATAACTTTAAGAGCGATAAAATACATTCTGTTTTGTCTGAGGCTGTACGAAGTGCATTCTCACCAATGTGATTGCATGGAATGCTTAAGAACAGTTTTTACATGAGTTTCTATCATTTTATGTCAGTAGATACCACACTATATATATATGTATGTATGTATGTATGTATGTAAGTTTGTATGTATAAATGTACGTATGCATGTATGTATAATATATATATATATATATATATATATATATATATATATATATATATATATATATATAAAAGTACCACACTTACACACGATTCCTCACCACAAATCGGAACCTGAATGAGATTAACAATGTTAAATAAATGGCATTTTATTCTTACATTAATAAAAGGAAAAGTATCATTTTTTGAGAGAATAGAAAGTTAATGCCAAAATTTCATGCACACCGGCGGAAAGTGCATATATAACCAAACAAAAATACAAAGACATGATCTGGTAAGGTGCCAAATCTTGTCTCCAATGCAGCTGTTCAATGTATATATGCATGTGGTCCTACGCTTGTATGCAGTCCATTTACTATTATTATTATTATTATTATTATTATTATTATTATTATTATTATTATTATTATTATTATTACTGCTGTTGTTGTTGTTGTTGTTGTATAATAATAAAAGATAAAAACGAAGACTTTCGTACACCTGAACGGCGCACCTTTCAGGTATTAGAAAGCCTTTGCTTTTATCTTTTACAAATAATACAAATTATCTATATAATTGTGGATTTTAATTGTACCACAGTATTTCACGACATTGTTAATATTTAGCATTATTATTATTATTATTATTATTATTATTATTATTATTATTATTATTATTATTATTATTATTATTAAACATGGTTATAATAAAATGAACCTTCAACTTGTGAAATTGTAAACATGAATACGGTTATCTGAGAACAGAATGTCATGAGCGTTATTACTACTATTATTATTATATTACTATTAAACACGGTTATAATAAAATGAACCTTCAACTTGTGAAATTGTAAACATAAATAAGTTATGTGAGAACAGAATGCCACAAGGAATAGCTAAACAATCACAATCGGGACGAATTAACAAACAACGACAAGTCGAAATGATATCTACATTATCCGAACCTGTTTAACTACGTATACGGGAATGACTTCCAAAAACAAGCGTGAACGTCGTAAAAACAATGATAAAAATTTATCCTAACATATAAAACTCCGAAGGCAACAAACAATAAACAGCCAACCACCTCACCCGGAGACACAAAACAAACAAACGTACGCACACACACACACACCCCAGACTCGACCAAAGGCCACACCACCCCAAAAAAAAAAAAAAGAAACCTCCATTCATTCTGGATGGGATGACAAGCAGTAGCCACTTGTGAGACATACCTTGTTGGAGGAGGCTCCAAGGAGAGAGAGAGAGAGAGAGAGAGAGAGAGAGAGAGAGAGAGAGAGAGAGAGAGAGAGAAGGAATCCAGTTTGTACAATCGCTAGACGGCATAATATGATGATGACTAAGGAAAGGTCGCTTTAATGAACAGCAACTTTCACTTATTCTCCTCCTCCTCCTCCTCCTCCCCGCCAGCTCATCCTAATCCCAGCACCTGTCAACGCTAATCTAATTAATCCGTAATTAGTTGCAGAATGAGATGGCTCGGTCGGGATGGTAACACAGGAAGCGCATTACCATCAACAATAAGACTTATCTGAACATTCTCACTAATGGAGGCGTGATTGGCGTTGATCGTCAAATCCCGACCTTCAGTTTTACTCATTTTGAAATCTTTTTTATTTTTTTATGCGCTAATTACGACCCGCCGCACGGATGAATAAAAAAATTAAAAAAAGAGGACTGGATGAACGAGAGAATATAAAGTTATTGTTGCGAAACATGAAGAGGAGGAGGAGGAGGAGGAGGAGGAGGAGGAGGAGGAGGAGGAGGAGGAGGAGGAGGAGGAGGAGGAGGAGGAGGAGGAGGAGGAGGTTCAAGGCTTAATTCAATATGTTCACATCACAGGAATATTCTTTTCTTATCAGCTTTCATAAATTCAGGTCAGAATTCACATGAAATTTGCTGAGGCAAACTAGAATATGATTACGTTCTAAACTGTAAATTTCTCTTGTCAAAAGAGAACTCAATATTAAAGTCAATAAATGCAAATCAGAAGTAAATGCAACGAGAAATCAAAAGCAACAAATTAATGTTCTGTCCCCTTTCTTCATTCGTAATTATCATCTCTCTCTCTCTCTCTCTCTCTCTCTCTCTCTCTCTCTCTCTCTCTCTCTCTCTCTCTCTGCAGACACTTAACTATTTACCTAAAATAACAATTTTTCGAAAATATATTGTCATAAATAATCAAAACACTACCACATCCCCATACTTAATTTCGCCACTGAAATGCAGAATAAAACTCAAACTAAAAATTAAATAAAAATAAAAAAAAATAAATAAACATCTATTTAATCTATCACAAGATAACTCGCAAAATCTAACGCCTGGATTGAATAAGGAAACGACGGACATAAAAAGATCAAGAAAAAAGTACTTCTCCTCAACAGGAGAAAAAGTGGAAGAGGGGAAAAAAAAAAAGCTGAAACTCATCCAGACTATACCCAGATGGAACACCTGAAGATGACAAGAACTTGGTTCTACTGTGTTATTATCGACAATGTATTTGGTGAAGCGAGGTCGTTCATTTGAAGGTCATCCACATTGATCATCGAGTAGCCAGGGAATATATGTATATATATATATATATATATATATATATATATATATATATATATATATATATATATATATATATATATATATATATATATATGTGTGTGTGTGTGTGTGTGTGTGTGTGTACTGGTGTGTGTATATATATATATATATATATATATATATATATATATATATATATATATATATATATATATATGTGTGTGTGTGTGTGTGTGTGTGTGTGTGTGTGTAACCATAAATGTATGAAAAGACGTGCAAAATGCAAATCTAAAGATTAAATCAAATAAAAAAATAACATGCAGGTTAAAACTTCTTTCTGGTGAGAATTATGTTGACTGGAACTGAAAATACATCAACTGGAGGAAACAAGTTTTTACAGTTATGCTCAAATTTGAAAATCGAAACCTTGTAAAATGCAGGTAAAAAAAAAACACTCGTTATTAACACGCAAAATCATACTAAAATATAAATAAGTGATAAATTAATCAGAATATAACCCGAGAAAAATCTTCATCGCCTCCAGTGCCACGTGACGCAAAAGGACCTCAAAAAATACCATCGTCAAATTATATTTATGAAAAATAAAAAAAAACAGGAAATTTTATCTTCAAGGAAAAATGAAAGTTCTTTGAAAAGTAACAGGGGTAGAAAAATGAAAGCGCTCTGAAAAGTAATAGACGTAATCTCAAGCAAAAATAGATAGCACACCTAAAGAAGGTATATCATTCAACTTGAAAACAGTTTCAAAAGACGTGTTGAAAAATTAAAAGAAAAAATCAAATGTACATAATGCAAGTTTAAAAAAAAAATAAATTTAAGCTGCCATTTGAAAAATAAAGTAAAAAATTACTGAAACCCATCAAGAGAGCGTATTTTAAACATCTAAAGAAGAGGATATTTGAAGTCATCTAAAAATATTGAAAGATAAAAGAAAGGGGAAAAAAAAACTTGAAAGTAAACAAACAATAAAATATAGACATCCAAGACCTATCTTTCGATGAAATAAACGAAAATATCAGGTATGTATCATTCAAACCTTTCAAAAAGAGAAAGTGACGATAAATCAACAATTAACAGAGACCGAAGAGAGATCAAGAAAATTACGAAGAGAGAAACCGTAAATAAATCAATAAAATAGTGAAGCTCTAAGCAAAGCAAGAAAAGGAGAAAGAAGAAAACAGACGAAATGAAGAGAAACCAAGAAAAGAGAGAAAACTGAAGATAAATCAAGAAAAGGGAGAACCCGGAAACAAAGAAAACAGACAACACGAAAATAAATCAAGAAAGTTTTTAAAAATGCAAAAACGAGAGGGGCGGCGATCCGACGGGCTCCAAAACTCCAAAAACACACGATTTCACGAAAAGGCGACGATAAATTCCACCAGCCCATCACACCGGACACTTTAATGGCCGGATCATTCGGTGTAAAATGTCAAAAGAGGAGGGAGGACGCCTTGTGCCGGATCCTTCAGGAGCTGAAGGTGGCTACCGCGGTTACACAAGGGCGAGGATCTCCGAGAGAAAAATAATAAGAGCCAGAACCCTCGCGAAAAAAATAAGGGCATGGATCTACGCAAAAAAAAATAAGGGCGAGGATCTCAGCGAGAAAAATAATAAGGGTCAGAATCCCGGCGAAAAAACATAAGGGCATGGATCTACGCAAAAAAATAAAAAAATAAGGGCAAGGATCTCAGTGAAATAAATAATAAGGGTCAGAATCCTCACGAAAAAAATAAGGGCATGGATCTACGCAAAAAAAATAAGGGCGAGGATCTCCGTGATAAAATAGTAGAGCCAGAATCAAAAAAATAAGGGCATGGATCTACGCAAAAAAAATAAGGGCGAGGATCTCCGTGATAAAAATAGTAAGAGCCAGAATCCCCGCGAAAAAAATAAGGGCATGGATCTACGCAAAAAAAATAAGGGCGAGGATCTCCGCGAGAAAAATAATAAGAGCCAGAATCCTCGCAAAAAAATAAGGGCATGGATCTACGCAAAAAAAAAATAATAAGGGCGAGGATCTCCGCGAAAAAAAATAATAAGGGTCAGAATCCTCGCGAAAAAATAAGGGCATGGACCTACGCAAAAAAAATAAGGGCGAGGATCTCCACAATAAAAATAATAAAAGCCAGAATCCCCGCGAAAAAAATAAGGGCATGGATCTACGCAAAAAAAAAATGTAAAAAATAAGGGCGAGGATCTCTGCAAAAAAAAAATAAATCAAATAATAAGTACGAGGATCTCCGTGAAAAAAAAAGAAGAAAATCTGGGCGAGGATCTCCGCGAAAAAAGAAAAATATACAAAAATTATGGCCATCACAAATGAGGAAGATTAATCGGGAAAATGTCTGCATTTCCTCACGGGCAAAATAGTACAGCTGCTTCTTCCAAAGTCATTTGAGACTTTTCCTATTTTATTTTCAAACGACGAAAATCCTGGAAAATGAGCAGTAATTTATTTGCTGTGCATCCCAAGTAGGTAATCCGTCCCCCACCCCCCTTACAAATCCCAACAGACATTTCCATCACTGCTTCACCAACAACTCTTCTTCTCTTTCCCGGATCCGTACAAAAATACGAACTTCAAAAGCAAAACAACAACAAAAACACATGAAATAAATATAAACAAATATAAACAAATGCAACCTTGCCTGAATAAGCATGGCATCATTAAATGTTCCTTGTACAGAAATATTTCCTCTGAGTCACCGCCCCGCAAACATCAAGACGCTGAATTCTGTATTTGTAAAAATTTGCAATAAAAGGAGGAATGTTGAACGCAGGTTGAAGTAAATGCCCTATTCCCTGCATCAAATCAAAGAAGCCTCTTGAAAGCGGGAATGAGGCTTTTGCTGAAGCCCAAATGTCATTAGAATAAGTGTAATTTTTTATATATATTTATAATATATATATACATCTACACATAAATATGTATATATAAAATTACATATATTTTTATATAAATATATATTTATATATATACATATATATAGTAATATATATATACACAGACATATATATATATATATATATATATATATATATATATATATATATATATATATATATATATATATATATATATATATATATATATATATATACACACACAGATATGCAAGACATCAAAGTGACAAGGCAGCTTGCAATGTTTTCTCGTAATTGTCAAATACTCGAACAACACAGTCTCCTTATTAGTCAGTTGAGAGAGAGAGAGAGAGAGAGAGAGAGAGAGAGAGAGAGAGAGAGAGAGAGAGAGAGAGAGAGAGACTTAATACAAACATTTTTTTTTAATACTTCCAAAGGCATTAGTGAAAGGAAAATCTAAATCAGACAAAATTACATTCTAAGGCCGTCTCTAATGTCATCTGTTATTTTTTTTTATTTCTGTAACACTGACCTAAAGTAAGATCAGGCATGTGAAGTTGGGTTAAATCTGTGACGCATTAGTATTTACCTCAAGAAAGGTTGCCCAAGGAACTCTAGGTCAAATTGGGTCAGCTCCAGTCATTAATTTTCGTGTGTTCCATTTCCAAACAATTTTTTTACCTCATTCTCCTCCATCATCCATATCCTATCCTATCCCCCACATCCTATCTCAGCCTAACTAGCTTACTATGTTAATCCAATCTGTTTCAGTGGCTTGCTTGGAGAGGTCGTGAGAGCTTAGTTGAGTCTGCGATAAGAGATGACTCTTCACGAACTTTGGTAAGTCAAGGTTTGGTCAACTACCAAAAGAAAAAAAAAACATTTTTCCAGTTCATCATGAAAAAAATTAATACGAATTACACGCAATTGCAAAATAATAATAATAATAATAATAATAATAATAATAATAATAATAATAATAATAATAATAATAATAATAATAATAAATACCATGGTTATTAAAAGAAGAAACGAGTGGCTGCATGTCAGCCATTCCTGCCCAAAACAGAAATGCCCAAAATGTCTAAAATAGGTGTTCAGTGGAATGAGAAGAAAAATAATGTTTTATGGCCGTTGTGGCATGACAGTGTACATGAGAAGAATCTTACGTGGAAAGCAGACACAAGAGAGAGAGAGAGAGAGAGAGAGAGAGAGAGAGAGAGAGAGAGAGAGAGAGAGAGAGAGAGAGAGACGTCCCTTTGTTGGACTAGGTAAATGTTCCGAGTCATTTTCGTAATTACTCCGAGGTTTCGAATCCGTCATGGGGGGAAAAAAATGCATCTCTGACATTTCTTCCCAAATGAACTTTCATTGAATTATCTCGAAAATCGACGACGGTCGGTTGCGACACTGCTAGTAAAAGTTGACGAAGCATGTCGGCACCTTCACTGCCCGAGAGTGTGAAGGCTGTGGTCCCGGTGTTAATGGCGTCCGCAGGGCCGGCGTCTGCTCCCCTTCTGTTCCTCCTCCTCCTCCTCATCCTCCCCCCCCCCTCGTAGGTATGACGGTCATTATTTAATCCAGTCTTACTACGGTCTAACGGTCATTTCTTCTTGGCCATTTGAATCCTGCAGTGTAGTGCCGTTTCCCGCCAGGTATAATTAGCAGCGAGCCTGCCTCCGAACGCTAACACCTTTTATCAAAGGACACCCTTTTCGATTTCCTCGAGAGTAGCCGCCGACTGCAGGAGGAGGAGGAGGAGGAAGAGGCCTGACCTTTCTGTTTGTGCGTGTGTGTGCAATGGAGGAAGTGCTCTCTCTGGACACTTATAATTGCTACTTCATGAATCCTTGGAAGTGACAAAACATGCTGTTTTATGAGGAAGTCAGCTTTCTTGTTTGCTTGCCTGCGCGCGCGCATACCATAGTCTCCGTGTTTTCCTGAATTTCATTATGGTATGGAGTTTATCCATCTATTCATTTATTTATCTATACATACATACAGACACACACACACTATATATACTTATATATACATATAATACATATATACATATACATATGTATTGTATATAAGTATGTAAATTATACACACATACATACATACATATTGTATATATATATATATATAGGATATATGTATATATGCAGAAATATATACAACTAATACATAAATATCAACAAAATATGAAGTTGATGACCTTGACAATCAGTCAAATACGCTTCAGTTTTATATTCACTCTCATGCGTAACGGTTTACTTGACAGAGAACCGCCGGCCACTAAGAGCCATCTAAAACGTCGCAAACTTCAAAGACTAAATTGCTTTTTTCATTGTCCTCACCTGAAACTGAGAGACGTTTACTGGACGTAAATAGTACAGGAATTTTTCTTCTGTAATATGTTTTGAAATGTCCTACGTATTATCCTAAACCTACGAGAACTTCAGAGGGAATTTAGATTTAAAGTTTCATCTACCACCAGCTTAAACTTCGTGCATATGTTGGCCAAAAGGCTGATTCACATTATACCGTCACGTCACCGGCACATCACGTCACATCACCGTCCCATCAGCCGTGCCTTGTATTCACATTATCCATCACAATCCCGTTCAGTTCGTGTCCAGCCTCAGCGACTCACAGATTCAGCCGTATGAAACTTGTATAAGCACCTTCGCGTCACGTCAAAATATTCTGTCCAAGAATGCGTGTCGTGATGTGACGGTGGATGCCGTGCGCTTGGTGGTGGCGTGACGTGACGTGACGTGATGGCATGAACAAGTCCATTTGATTTCATGTCAGAAATTCTCACGTACTTTGACGTGACGTGACGTGTCGGTGACGTGATGTTATAATGTGAATCGTATCTTTAGATTCTAAAAATGGGCGTCCAAAATATTATGGATTTGAACTTGATGTGCATTTGATCTCCAAGAAACTTTGGACCGTTACTTCAAGTAAAATTTCAACGTAAACTTCCAAGCTAATTTGCACTTGGATTTTAACGTTGTATTCGACATGAACATATTTGGAACTTGAAAAGTACCGTATGTGTAAGCAACTATAAAAATAAATAAAATGAAAACTTCCTGTGCACCTTTCTGAGTTCTATTTCCAGCAATATTTCTATTTTAATTTTAACTGTCTGAATTAAACATCCAGCACAATTTTAACTATGTCTGAATTAACTATCCAGCAAACAGAATGGCGAGTTCAGTAATCAGTAATTTGTCCTTTTTTTAAATCTATTATGCTAAACCAAACGTTCAGCAAAATTCAAACTTTTTTTCAGGGAATTTGATCATGTAAACCCAAGAGCCTTATGGTCTGAGCATCTAATGAATTTCAAGCTTGAACATTCAGTGAACTTTCGATACTACGAGTGCCACCTGACCCCGGGTTCAGAATTCAGCAAGCAACCCTTTGACCTGAGAATTCTGCAGTTTTGGTGCTGGTATTCAAGAGTTCCATGTCAAACTTTTAAGCGATTTTATCCCCAACTGAACACAAGAGGAGGCAGGTTCAATTGTCACTCACAGAACCGAAAGTAGCAATTGTTAATTTCCGAGGAAGACTGATCATTTCCAGGGTAAAAATATAGTTTTAGGTAAAATTAAATACTTAATAACAAAAGTTCAGCGAAATTCAAAGGTTCTGACATCAGGTAGTCTCTCTCTCTCTCTCTCTCTCTCTCTCTTTTTTTGTAGGTATAATACTTCTTGCCTGGGCTCTCTTTCTCTCTCTCTCTTGAAATAATACTTCTCTCTCTCTCTCTCTCTCTGCTTTTTGTCTCTATAATTTTGTTTTTGTACTTGCCTCCGCTTTCTCTGTCTCTCTCTCTTGAAATAATACTTCTCTCTCTCTCTCTCTCTCTCTCTCTCTCTCTCTCTCCTTTTTTGTAGGTATAATTTTCTTGGCTCATTCCTCTGCCTCTTGAAATAATACTTCTCTTGAAATCTCTCTCTCTCTCTCTTTTTTCTCTCTCTCTCTACTCTCTCTTGTTTTTTGTAGGTGTAATACTCTGTTCTCTCTCTCTCTCTCTCTCTCTCTCTCTCTCTCTCTCTCTCTCTCTCTCTCTAGCATACGGAAATAGTGTTTTATTGTTATGAAATAAATAACATATGACCTGAAAAGATGATAGTTTCCTAAGTAATTCTTAGCACAGGTAGCCTACACAAGACTCACAAACGAAAATCTCATATAAATAAGAAAAAATACAAAATTAAAAATCATCTTCAATTATACCTGGGAATCGGAATTTCCTCTGGCAGTTTTATTCAACATGTCACTCAATTTCCTACTTTTACTGACATAATCTGAAGCCTGTTCAACTCTATGACCCTCGCAATTAAATAAAGACGGAAAAATATATAAAAATAAAGCTGAAAATATTATGGTACATTATCAGCAAAGCGCTAAAAGCCATGACATGCTGGAAGAAGAATAAATATTTATCAAGGAGAAAGCTATCTGAATTGAAATCCTCCTACCACTCAAATTATAAAACTGTTTTCAAAATAAAATTTTAAACTCCGCACAGCCAATAGAGAAGAACGGACGGATATGCCGTTACTATCATCAGCTGGAGAGAGAGAGAGAGAGAGAGAGAAGAACCATAAAATTGCTTTCAAGATAAAAATGAAAAAATTCAGCACCGCAAATAGAAAACTGTGGTTTACTATCACCAGTTAGAGAGAGAGAGAGAGAGACAGAGAGAGACACAGATACTGAACTCATAAACCTACTTTCAAGATGAGAATTAAAAACTCCGCAGAGAGAGAGAGAGAGAGAGAGATACTGAAACTCATAAACCTACTTTCAAGATGAGATTTAAAAACTCCGCAGAGAGAGAGAGAGAGAGAGAGAGAGAGAGAGGGAGAGATACTGAAACTCCTAAAATTGCTTTCAAGATAAAAATTAAAAAACTCAGCACCGCAAATAGAGAACTGTGGAGGGATATACCTTTACTATCATCAGAGAGAGAGAGAGAGAGAGAGAGAGAGAGAGAGAGAGAGAGAGAGAGAGAGACCCAACTCACAAACCTACTTTCAAGATAAAAATTAACAACTCCACACACACACACACACACACAGAGAGAGAGAGAGAGAGAGAGAGAGAGAGAGAGAGA
This sequence comes from Macrobrachium rosenbergii, assembly GCF_040412425.1. NCBI lineage: Eukaryota > Metazoa > Arthropoda > Malacostraca > Decapoda > Palaemonidae > Macrobrachium > Macrobrachium rosenbergii. The sequence goes on along the minus strand of NC_089745.1, from coordinate 2,126,733 downwards.
GAGAGAGAGAGAGAGAGACTCAACTCATAAACCTACTTTTAAGATAAAAATTAAATACTCTTGAGAGAGAGAGAGAGAGAGAGAAGAGAGAAACCTACTTTTCGAGATAGAAAGGAAAAACTCACAAACCTACTTTCAAGATAGAAAGAAAACCTCACAGAGAGAGAGAGAGAGAGAGAGAGAGAGTGTGTGTGTCCCTGTATACATCATATGCTAAGGATTTGTACCCACGGCTTCCTAGGGTTCGCGTGGTCTAATCACATATCTCAATGGTTTCCACAGGAGATATTTCTGCCACTTCGTCCGTGAACTGAGCTGCAGAGGAGGTCTCCGCTACTTCTGGTTCCCGAGGAGGCCGGTCTCACTCGCCTACGAAAAGAAAAAATGGAGAGAGAGAGAGAGAGAGAGAGAGTTTGTACCTGAGCATATCATATCATTTTAGGGAGTTAAAAAAATATATATATATATATATTTACTCCCTGTTTTATAACATGCAGGTACGAACCTCTCTCTCTCTCTCTCTCTCTCTCTCTCTCCATTTCTTTTCTCCATTTTTTCTTTTTCGTTGTGAGTGAGACCTGCCTCCCCAAACCAGAAGTCATGAAGACCTCCTTTACAGCTCAGTTCACTTACGAAGTGACATAAATAACTCCTGTGAAAACCACTGAGATATATATATATATATATATATATATATATATATATATATATATATATATATATATATATATAGTCCTTCAAACGAAGGCATCGTGCTTACCCCATAATAAGAATGGGAAAAAGCACGTTAAAAACGAAGAAAAAAAAAAAATATATATATATATATATATATATATATATATATATATATATATATATATATATATATATATATATATATATATATATATATATATATATATATATATATATATATTATATATATATCGCCTCAAAATGTCATTGTGACAGAAAGGCTCTCTGTGAAATTCCGCCAATCGCGTCTTTCCTGTGTTTTATCTTCCACAAATTTCCACTTATCTTCATTACACACAAACACACATATATATTTATATATAGACAAATATGATATATTTCTATACATATGTATTATGAGTATATATAATTGTATCTCAAAAGCTTTAAACAACAAAATCACAAGGCCGCAATGAGAAATTCCCTTTGAATCTCTACAGAAACATTACAGTCATTCTTCCTTTCAAGTGACATTCCAAATCTCCCCTCACTTCTTAATAACAGACGAAGGTATTTCCTTACCTCCAAAGCTAATATAAATATTTCCCAAGGAAACAAAATCGATAGTAAGAAGTCATCGTAAAAACTCAAATATTCGTCGTAAAAATGAAATATTCTTAATGGTGTAAAAATTTCCTCTAATTATCACATACTACAGTATATAACTTGGGAAGGTCATGAATGACGAATTGTAGATGTGTATTATTCTTGATATCAATAATATTACACTACACAAAAAAAAATTACTTTCATCTAAACTTATATTGACCCTGTCTTGAAGATTAACATGAAAAATATTGACAGAACTTCATATTATTATGAATTCCTTTCGCTGCAAAGAATGTCTGATAAAAAAAATAACTGCTGATAGTATTTTTAGAAACAAATTCAGTGCTGCAGTTTATAAAATAAAATATATGTGAAACGAAAAGAAAATATTGACAGAGGTAAATGCCACAAGGAATTCTACATTTAAATTACAGGTATATCACGAAAAAGAAAAAATAAATCTGAATGAACAGTCACACACAAGATAGATATATTACTCAAAAATAAAAGCGACACATTAAAACTGTACGCAACAAATTCTATAACCTTAAATATATAAAACTCAGGAAAAAATTTTCATTGTTTGACGAAAGCAGGAAGTCAGGTTGAGCAGAGGTCCTGAGGAAAGGATAATAGTGGGAAGGGAAGGAGGAAAGGGAAGATAAAGGAGGGAGAGAAGAAAAGGGGTGAAGGGGCAAGCAAGGGATCTTACTTGGGTCATGTTCCCCCCCACATTTCCCATGCCACCCACTACCCCCACACAACAGGTCAACGCCCTGAAGTGGGTGGAGGTGTGACATCCACACAACTGATGTCATGCCATAAAACACGTGCGCAGGCGCGCATCGAAAGCAAACAAGACGCATGCGCACGATGGCGCAAATCGTAGCCTGTCAGTGAAGCTTTCTGTTCTGTGGCTCAACGCTGACCGCCCCCCCACCCAGAAATGTAAACAAAATAATGACAACTAAATAATATTGCCATTTCTCTGAAGCCTAAAACGTCCATTCTGTACAAGTTAGGTCTAAAATTTCCCTAGTAATTTTAAATTCCCCTAAAAATGTTAAATCTCCCTAAAAATTTAAAATTTCCCTGAAAATTTTGAATTTCCATAAAAAGGTTAAATTCCCATAAAAATGTAAAATTTCCCCAAAAAATTTTAATTTCCCTAAAAATTGTATATTTCCCTGGTAATTTTAAATTTCCCTAATAATTTTACAGTCTGTTCGGGACTGGGCTAGAAAAGGGCACTGGCTTGCAGTCTCGTTGCCCAATGAATTACAATATTGTCAACGTATCTCGATATGAGAAAAGAGAAAAAAGTTAGGTACATTATCCTACTACAGTTTCTAAAAGATGCACTAATCATGTTGAGTGTTCTTACCTTCAAGCACTACTGTAACAATACAAAATATATCGTGCTTCAAGGATCTGCACTAAATCTAAAATAAAAACCGTCGATAATTAAAACATGCAACCATTCGTGCAGAACAAGACTAAAAGGCCATTAGAATGCACTTAGGGGAAAAGGAACAAGAAAGAGACGGGATATAACAACACGTGAATAAACAAGAAGTTTATAAGTAATCTAACAAATTTTATATATATATATATATATATATATATATATATATATATATATATATATATATATATATCAAATATTATATATATATATATTATATTATATATATATATATGTATTTAATACATATATAAATATAAATCATATATAAAATATATATACACAATATAAATATACATACGCATACATACGTACATACAAAGCAAGAAACACGAAGTCAATGGCGCACAGCAGGAAGAGGCCTTACTGAGAACAATGGCACACCAGACATAAAATGCCTCCTTTCTCCAGCTGTTGGGTGTCTGAAGCACACTCTCGCCCTTCACACTGAACAAAGTTTGCCAATTATAAAAAAGGGAAAAGTTACAAAAACTGTAATAAAATATATCGATATATTTTGGCATCCGGGCATAAAATCTCTCGTTCCTTCCTGTGTGTGTGTCGAGA
>NC_089745.1:2115917-2118417 GCF_040412425.1 Macrobrachium rosenbergii | reverse complement strand
GAGAGAGAGAGAGAGAGAGAGAGAGAGAGAGAGAGAGAGAGAGAGAGAGAGAGAGAGAGAGAGAGAATAACAAGGACTTCCTTTAGATTACCTAAATAAATGAGGGATAAAAAAGAAAATTGCAAAGGATTGCTATAGCACTTCTTCCTTAGAGAGAGAGAGAGAGAGAGAGAGAGAGAGAGAGAGAGAGAGAGAGAGAGAGAGAGAGAGAGAGAGAGAGAGCCATGTGGGAAACTGAAAAGAGAAATCTTATCAGAATGGGGTGAAATATCACTAGAAACTCGAGCGAGAATTTTGAGAAGGACCCAACATTGAAACTTTCACTGTGAAAATCACTATTGCGCCATTTATTATACTCATACCTTTGTGATTTTCATAACGAACATATTCTGGAAAAACCAGCGTTCATAAGATCGGTGTCAACGACCAGATGTTGCTATGCCAGTTCGCTTAAATCGATAAAAATAATGTTGGCAAAAAATAATTGTAAACTGATTTAGTTCAGAGTAACATTTCCTGTGCTCATTTATATTTTATCAAAGCTCGAATTCGCTACACACGTAAAATGCCTAAATGACATTTTATGATTCTTATAATGAACAGCCTTCTTTTCAAAATATCAGTGATTTCCGACATAAACACTAAAGTCTTTGGTAGGTGAATATTACAAAATTTACAATATGTGACGTCAAAAAAAACCCTACATGGAAATGAAATTGCCTTATGAAATAAAATTTGAATATTAATTTTACTGCTTAAAAATAACCTACCATAAAAATGGAGAATAAAATTTCAAAAGCTTCTGAATATGAAATTTACCCTTTCAAAGCAAGAAGACACAGAATTAATGAAACGCTCTAAAAAAAAAAAAGTCTGAAAGTCTTGACACAAAACAAACAAATTCAGTCTTTGACAAAAACACAAATGACTTTAAAACAAAAAAGCGGCAGATAAAAAAAAGTTTTAAGACCAGAACGAAAACCATTCACTCACGAAATACAACAACAAAAATATAAGGTACATTAGAACGCATTTACAAACAGTCCTTCACAGAGAACAAAAAACGGGCAAAGTGAAGCAAATTTAAATATAATGCAACCCCCACCAAAAATAGGCAGGAATTCCACAATCCTGCAAGAGCCAAAACGCTTTTGCAAGAGCCAAAACTCCTTTGCAAACAGAAACCAATTAAAGTCGCTGTTGCCTTTATGCGCAACATTGCAGGGAGTTGCAGAGAGTCCAGGAGGAGGTATTCAATTATAGAGAGAGAAAAAAAAAAGATGGAGAAAATTTCATCCCGTGAAAAGCCATGATGGAAGGGCAGATGAACATCGGACTTTCTGGACTCAAAACGGACTCCGCCTACGTTTGTGGACGAAAGGATCTCAAATAGGGAAGGGCACTTTCCTTCTTCTTCCTTTTTCTCCTCCTCCTCCTCCTCCTCCTCCTCCTCCTCCTCCTCCTCCTCTTCATTTTCTTCATGTTCTCCCCAAGTACAGTTTCATGGAACTAAGTCCTAAGATCACTCTAAAATGCTCTAACCAGTGCGTGTTTCAATTCTAATTCGCACGCAATCATATAGATATATACGTTTACTAATAATCATTTTGGCGCTTTGAATGCGAATAAAAAGAATAGATAAAGTTACTCCATAGAGTATCGAATCAAAAATATTCCCAGTGCGAAGGGGACAGCGATAATGCGCTCATAGAAACTTCAAAGATTTGACTTGACAGATAAAACATTGGCTTCAATTGTCTTATATTTGCAGATTCGGGCATACACAGATAAATACATACATACATATATATGTGTGTGCAAGTATATATGTGATATGTGTGTGTGTATATACGTCACTATATCAGATAAATTGCATTGTTTAAATTGTCATATATTTGTGTTCAGGCATCTGTATGTGTGTGTACTATATATATATACTATATGGATATAGATAAATTGTGTGTGTGTGTGTTGTATGTGTTTGTTAATGTATGGTAAGTCGCCCTGAATATCAGATAAATTGCATTGTTTAAAAATTGACATATATTTGCTAATTCAGGCATACTATATATACTGTCTACAGTATATTCATGTGTGTGTGTATGTGAGAGTGTGTGTGTATGCATAAGTCGCTTCTGGATATCAGATAAATTGCATTGTTTAAACTGACATATATTTGCTAATTCAGGCATACTTTATACACACACATATATATATGATAAATTATATATATATATATATATATATATATATATATATATATATATATATGATATATATATGTATGTATGTTTGTGTGTGCGTGAGTGTGTGTGCGCATAAATCGTTTCTGGATATCAGATAAATTACATCTGTCGATAGCAAAGCTTCGTCACTGCATTGTCTTCCCTCCAAGTCACCATTTGAAAATCCCTTGTTAACGTATAGAGGTCCACTGTCTTGTGAGGAATTAATAGCAGGTTAAGAGAACTTCCCTCGAAAGAAAGGCGTAACTGCGGAC
>NC_089745.1:2110917-2113417 GCF_040412425.1 Macrobrachium rosenbergii | reverse complement strand
AGATCTGAGGGGGGACAGAAAAATGTGCGGACAGAATAAAGTGCGGACGGACAGACAAAGCCGGCACAATAGTTTTCTTTTACAGAAAACAAAGACAGTAAAACAAAACTAATGCCTTTTGTGACATTCAACGACATTGCGTTTAAGCTAAGCTGACGAGAATGTCAGAGAACAAATTGAAACGATTATCTCAAAAATTTGAAGAATTGTGAAGTGACAAGTGTCTGAGATAACCAAAGCTGAATCTTACGGAATTTTAACAAAAAAAAAAAAGTCGAGATTATCGCTGTATTCACGTGCAATAACCTTTCAGACAAAATACTCTCTGTCATGGTGAATTTTACATATATCTGATGATGATGATGATGATGAGTAATATGAAATTAAGCAAAATCTCCTTATTAATTATGACTTACATGAAATTAAGCAAAATCACCTTATTAATTATGACTCACATGAAATTAAACAAAATCACCTCATGATAATAATGATGACTCATATGAAATTAAGCAATAACACCTTATGATGATGATGATGATGATAGTGCGAAACTAAGCAAAAACACCATTACTTCATTAAGCAAGAATCTACAAAACACAATACAAACAAACGAAATAGGGAGAAAAACCAAACCTAAAAAAAAAAAAAAATATATATATATATATATATATATATATATATATAAATATAAATGTATATATATATAAATGTATATATTAATTACATATATCAAAAATACATATAAAACCAAACTGAGCACTAACAGAGAAACAAAATCAAACGCAGATCAAAAACGAAAATTAAAAGGCAGAGACAAATGACACCGCTGACAGCAGCGTTCAGCTCTTTTCAACTCGCTAACCTCAACGCTGAGCTGATCCACTCTCTTAAACGACTGGAAATGACAGACTTCTGGTAATGAGCATCTTATTACGAACGCGGACGATGACGCTGCAGAACGAGCACCACGCACTAACTATAACGGCACACGGCCACTTGAGATTTTTTGGAAGTTTCCTATCATAACAAATATCAAAAAAAAAAATTGCTCGTGAATGATGACAGAGCAAGAAATCGCAATTGCAAGTTTCTGGGAAGAAGAAGAAGAATCTCTTCGAGCAAATGCACTTGGGAGGAATACATGCTGGCTCACTTCTGACATCTTGACAGGTGATCAATAAGTGTGACAGAATGAAACACCTGGAGCATATGTCATTTAAACTGTCATCTCTGATGACACTCGAAACCTTTCGAGTTTTATACTTTCTACCAACATTTGAACGTAGTTCAAGTACTGCAAAAGCTTTTGGTTCGGAGATAACACCAAGGACTGTCTAATATTCACAATATGTACAATATTAATACCAAGTATTGTCTAATACTCACAGTCATACGTACAGTAATACCAGTGCACGCAGAATCTGTGAGTGGGAGCGAGATAAGAGATCTGTCAATCGATGAACTGTAGTTTGTGTAAGTTCAGGTTCATATTTCTCTTACAACGTCACTCATGCAACCATGTCAAATTCTTTTAATGCCAGCGGATACTTCACCTTCCATCAAGGGAAATGCGAATAACTACAATCTTATTTCTTATTTTCAAGGTCAGCAAAAGAGTTACTAACGAAGGTCTAAAAATAGCAACACCTACTAAAATACAGAATATGACAGATCTGAAACCACCAATATACTGATCAAATATGAACACCATCAACTATTCTACTTACAGTGCCTTAAATAACACAGCTCCTGAACCTACAATACTGAGAGAGAGAGAGAGAGAGAGAGAGAGAGAGAGAGAATATTTCAAGCTAGACAAGCCTGCATAGTTCCTCAACTATAAATGATGAGAGAGAGAGAGAGAGAGAGAGAGAGAGAGAGAGAGAGAGAGAGAGAGAGAGAGAGAGAGAGAGAGAGAGAGAGAGAGGAATATTTCCAGCAATGACAACAAGCCTGGTAGTCTTTCTCACCAATAAATGCTGAGAGAGAGAGAGAGAGAGAGAGAGAGAGAGAGAGAGAGAGAGAGAGAGAGAGAGAGAGAGAGAGAGCAACACTGAGCCACTACTGAAAACGTACGTAATTTTTCCCGGACAACATAGCTAAGAGAGAGAGAGAGAGAGAGAGAGAGAGAGACCCACATCTGATCCGGATCTCCTCGAATCGCCCAGCATCCAAATGAGCCCCGAACGGAACAAAGCAATGCGGAAATGACACCCAGAGGGAGAGAAGACCGAGGGAGTGGTACTTACTTAGGATACAGAGCGCATCTGGGGGCCGGTGTTTAAAGAGATCATTACGCTGGCCATCCTCACCTGCGAACAAAGACGAAGGATGAACTGAACAATGAATGCCAATGAAAGGCGCTGCATCCTTAGGGCTCATTATCAGTTCGGTCAGGGGGAATCGATTGATCAAACATTAATGATTCAATTAGCATGAAGTATGATGGAAACGGAGATACTTTTGGCGGAGAACTTTAATACCAAGGCAAATTAAGAGG